>NW_024609857.1:141956423-142064769 GCF_016920785.2 Ixodes scapularis | reverse complement strand
GGGGGGTGCGCCTATGACAAAATCCTGCATAAGGGGGAGGGGGGAAGAGGAGGGTCCCAGCAAAATGAAAGATTTCGGGGGGGGGGGGGGGGGGAGGGGGGGGCCGGGGCCCCCCCCCCCCTCCCCCCCCTTCCTCACGTTTTTAGGGCGCAGCTCTTAGGCGTCCGTTTCCGGCTTGAGCGGCTTCGCCGTCGGCGTAACCGCGCGGTGCATTATGGGTAATATTTTCCGAAGAAACCCGAGGTCCTCCCGAAGGAACCCGAGGTCTTTCGGGAGGACCTCGGGTCCCTTCGGGAGGACCTCGGGAGGACCTCGGGTTTCTTCGGTAGGACCTCGGGAGGACCTCGGGTTCCTTCGGGAGGACCTCGGGTTCCTTCGGGAGTTTCATGCAACCTGTTGCATGTAGCTGGCATGCAACCTGGGTTGCATGCAACCTGTTGCATGCAGCTGGAATGTAACCTGGGTTGCATGCAACCTGTTGCACGCAATCCAGGTTGCATGAAACCTGGTGACGTTATAGGCATCCACATCGTCATCGTCAATGATGACGTCGTCGGCATCCGCATCGTCATCGTCATCATCACTGATGACGTCATCAGTGACGTCACTTACGTCACTGGCATCCGAATCGTCATCGTCACCATCACTGATGACATCATCAGTGACGTCACTGATGACGTCATCGGATCGTCATCGTCAAGGTCACATGACCCCCCCGAGATCACGTGACCCCTCCGAGGTCACATGACCCCCCTTGAGTACCCTTCCCTCCTCCTCCTCAAGAGCTGCGCTCTAATTCGGCGTTACAGGGAGCTGTAAACGGCTTCCATTTTTTTTTCTAATTTTTTTTTTTTACGAGTGTTTGGAAATGGGCAAGTCAGAATCCGCAAGAACATGGTATTATAATGTTTTAAATTAGAAAACTAAAATTTTTGCCAGGTCTGTGTCGTAGTCAATGACCGTTGGAGGCTTTCTGAGCATCCAGTGGCTGTAGTCGGTCGCATTGTCTCCCAAATATACCATAAAACATTATACAAAAAAGCGAGTTATTTTACTTTGTGAAGGTGGTTAGCCAGTGAAGCTACATGTAGAGCACCACCTCACGATTCACCAAGAGACACAAAAAAAAAAGCACTTCACGAAATCCCCGCAGGGGGCACTATACCTTAGATGCTTGGTGATTGGCGTCACCACGCAACCCAGCCACGTGGGCCGCCATAGCCACATGTGCAGCACCTGCTTCAGTAGGTGCTTGGTGACTGGCGTCACTACGAACCCCGAGCCATGTGGGTTCGCCCATCCCCGCCTGGCTGTGCGGGGCTTAACCCGTATCCGGGGAAAAGGGGATCCTGGCGGTTGGCTGAGCCAGGGATACGCCCGCATCCTTCGGAGCCCCCCGCGCGAGACAGTATATACCACTTCGACCCCTGCTTCCCGTAGACGGGTGTCCTGGCTTGACTCGACCAGGATGATTCAGTCAGTCTGCCATTCTTCTCTTTTTTCTTCTTACTTTACCTTCTTTGGCGGCAAGGGCTAACCCTGAGTGGCGAAGATATACTAACCAAACCAAAGCTCACCTGATTTTTTTTTTTTTTTTTTGCTACCAGGACGAAACATAGCCTGGGATAAAGCGTGGACGCGATAGACATTGCACCATTTTTAGGAGAACTGGTACCCCATCCCGTGCAAAGGTGTCGACAGATAAGCAATAACGGGCGGAGAAGCAACGATTTGGTACGAAAATTTAGGTCACCGAAATTGAGTGGAGCTGATAAAATCAAGCACCCTTGTGCTACGTCGAAGAAACTTTGTGAATCGAAGTTGTTGTGAATCGAAACTTTGTGACCGAAGAAGCGAAGTCACCCTTCGGTGACCTCGCTTTTTCATTGTGCCTATGTGACACTAAACGCGCACATAGAGGTTAGGCAGAATGTCTCTTCATTACTAATGCATATATAGGTTTTTGTAGCGTAAGCTACACTGGCCGAGGTTGAGCAGTTTTGCGTGAGAGCCGTGCTGTGCATGCGCGAGGAGCAGTGACGGAACGGGCAGAACTGGTATGGCGCCTAGGTCAGTCCCCGATGCACGCGCCGCGCGCATGCACCCGCTCGAGACCATGGCTCGCGATGTCCGGTTGTTTTGGGCGGCAGCTTGGTTGCTTGATACATAACACGGCGCACAGCTGGCCAAACCAACAACGGGCATCTGGCACGCCCCAGCAAAGGATTAATTTGGACCACTTGGGGATCTTTTGACGTGCAACCGAAAGCTCGCTTACAGGGCGCCTCCTCCACAATAAGAGGAGCAGAGCTTAACTCATCGGATCCCGAAGCAGTCACGTAATGCGTATACACGAACACAACTCTCCCACGTCACGCCGCGGTGGTGGCGCGCCGGACGCACTTCCGGTCTGGGGCGGTGGGCAGAAGTTGCCGTGCCAGACATGCATTCCTGTGTTCCTTTGGAAGATACGAGAAGAAAAAAACCTGCCTTCTCGTCAAAACGCTGCGATGGGGGCTTTACCAAGAGAGTCTGGAAAGGTTTGAAGATCAGTTTTCATGTGTTTTCGCCCCCTCCGTTCGTCTGAGAACGTGGATAGTAGCCGTGAAAAGGGCAAACCAGACGCTGTCGAACTACGGTTGCGTGTGCGGGCCACACTTTGGGGTCGCCAGATGTATTTGCTTTGTTTCAACATGAACAAGAGAAAGCCCCCAAGTTGTCCACCCACGGGTTCGGTGCGTCTTCAAATTCACACGGCCGCCTGATCGTTCGAACTTTCGTCTGCTCTTTCAAAGTTGTCTGCTTTTTGTCGTCTGCTCGTTCAAACAAAAGCGGCCCGTAAACCAAACTTGGACCCGGTGATTGCAATAAGAAGGAATTGCAGGCCTCAAAACACTTAAGTAGGCTCGGTGTAAACAGTATAGATACAAGATGTTAATTATTGGTACCGGTGGCCATCACCGACTTGTTACGCTTGGTCTGTTCCCGCTTCCGATTTTCAGTATCGACGTCGATCATCGCCGCTACCTTCTACACTTTTGCAGCACGAGCGACGTCGCGACCGAAAATAGCTACAAGAATCTCATCATGGTTTTGGCGTCCATTCTGCAGCGTTCATGCGAATGAATCGCCGCACGTCAAATTATTTACGGAAAGTTTAGCGGCGTAACGAGCCTTGATAATTTCGCTCAGGCGATTAAAGTGGTAAGACATTGCGATGAGGACGTAGAATCGACAACTCCAACGCGAAAAAGAGTATGCAGACTCACACAGACGCCGACAACGTGACATTCGAATGGTTTGTTGACGCGGGACGCGGTGCTTCTTGTCCGTACTCCATTGCGCATGCGTTCGAACTGTCGTCTGCTCTTTCAAACTTAGCTGCTTTTTGTCGTCAGCTCGTTCAAACGACAGCGGCCCATAAACCAAACGTTGACCCGGTAATTGCGATAAGAGCTAGATGCAGGCCTCAAAACACTTTTGAAGGTTGATTGGGGTAAGTCGGCTAAGTGTAAACAGATACAAGAAGTTGTTGATCATTGTTACCAATGGCCATCACCGACTTGTAAAGCCCGATTCTACTTGCGGTTTTCAGTATCGATGTCCACCATCTCAGCTACAGTCCACGCTTTTGCAGTCCGAGCGACGTCGCGACGGAAAATAGCGAGCAGAATCTCATCGTGGGAGTCGGGCTTTAGCGCCCATTCTGCGGCGTCCACGTGAAATGAATCGCCGCACGTCACATTATTCACGCAAAGTTTTGCCTCCATAGTTTTGCTGAAGCCGCTCAAGTAGTCAAACATTGTTAGGAGGACGTAGAATCAACAATTCCAACGCGAAAAAGAGCACGGGGACTCCCACCGACGCCGACAACAACGCAATTCAATGGTTTGTTTATGGGCGACGGCGGGCTTTTTGCCCACCATCATGCGCGGCGCCGGTGGCGTCCGCTAGGGGCGCTCCGGTTTGTTTGTAAAAGCTGGTGGGACAAAGCAAAAGCTGGTGGGACAAAGAAGTGAAGCAAGCGATACAAAAACGTCAGGAAGCCTCTAGAGAACACAGGTATCCCAAGCGTAGTGGGGAGTCCGAAACGGAAGTAAAAAGAAAGTGGGACAATTTTATAACATGTCGCCGAGAGGCATTCAGTTTGATCAATGCGAAAATTCAGAGAAAGGGTGAGGAATGGATGAGTAATGTAAGTAAGAAAGATAGAAACGCTGCCAAGAAGTTTTGGGAGCACTTGAACTCACTCGGTGAAACGACGCAAGCTAGACAGAGGTTCATACTCTCGCATCAGGGAGATTAATTAGAGGGAGATGATGCGATACAATATATAGGAGCAGTGAGGAAGGAGAAATTTCGGGAACGGGTACATGTGGAAGATAGGAGAACCGAAAGAAGTAGCACTTCAGTTTGTGACATCGCGGATTTTGGACAAAGAGAATGGGAAAAGGCGGAACGAAGAGTCCCTAGTGGCACGTCGACAGGCACAGATGGTATCCCTATCAAGCTGGTGAAAAATTTGGGTCCTAAATCTAAGGCAAAACTAAGGGAGATAGTGAGTACCATGATAACAAAAGGAAATATTCCAGATGAATGGAGGCTTAGTAGGATGAGTATGATATATAAGGGAAAGGGAGCTAAGTCTGATATTAGGAATTATCGTCCCATAACCGTGACACCTATTATTTACAGGTTGGTAATGCAGATTATAAAGAACAGACTGGAGGAATGGGTAGATTGCGAGGGCATACTGGGCGAGTTACAGAACGGGTTTCGGAAACAAAGAAGGTTGGAGGACAATTTATTTTCTCTAACACAGTGTATAGAATTAGAAATAGCGCAAAAAGAAAACAGACAGCTCTGGCTGGCATTTCTGGATATCAAGGGTGCCTATGACAATGTGAACCAAAGGAACCTGTGGGACATAATGGAGAGCTTAAACCTAGATGAAGGACTAACAGCACTATTAAGGAACATTTACAAAGATAACAAGGTGATTATAACATGGGAAGGAAAGGCGACAGGGAAAATAGAGATAAGACGAGGCCTTAGGCAGGGGTGCCCGTTATCGCCTTTGCTGTTTATGTTGTATCTGAGAGGATTGGAGGATAGACTAGAGAAGAGTGGGCTTGGGTTCAACCTTTCTTACAGTAAGCTAGGCCAAAAAAATCAGCAATCCTTACCGGGATTGATGTATGCGGATGATATCGTACTAATGGCTAACAACAGGACAGAGTTGCAGGAATTAATGAGCATCTGTGGTAGGGAAGGAGAGCAATTAGGTTTAGAATTCAGTAGCGAAAAATCAGCAGTCATGATTTTTAACGAGGATGAAGTTGAGAGGCTGAAGATACAGAATATTACAGTTGAGAGAGCTAGTAAATACAAGTATCTAGGAGTATGGATATGTGATGGTGCAGAATATCTCAGAGAGCATGAAAAGTATATAATAGGTAAGGGCAACAGAAATGCAGCTGTAATGAAAAATAGAGCACTTTGGAATTACAACAGGTATGAAGTGGTGAGAGAGATTTGGAAAGGGGTCATGGTGCCTGGCTTGACTTTTGGAAACGCAGTGCTATGCATGAAATCCGAAGTGCATGCGAGACTAGAAATAAAACAGCGCGGAGTAGGTAGACTGCTTTGGGGGCACATTGCAAAACGCCAAACCAGGGAGTACAAGGAGACATGGGATGGGCGTCATTTGAGAGCAGGGAAGCGGTGAGCAAGATAGAATTTGAGGATAGGTTGAGGCAAATGGATGGGGAGCAATGGGCACGAAAGGTTTTCAGCTATTTATACATGAGGAGTGTAGACACAAAGTGGAGACAGCGCACTAGGAAACTAAGAGGAAAGCTTTTGGGCTATAGCAAAGATACGGAAGAGCAAGTCTCAGTTAAGAAGAAAGTTAAGGCCACAGAAAGAGATCGATGGCTAGAGGGAATGCAGACAAAGACGGCTCTGGAAAGCTATAGATTAAACAAAAGAGTTATTGCCAAAGAAAGCATTTATGACAATTCTAGGGGAAGCTCATTGCTGTTTGAGGCGAGGACGGGTATTCTGCGAACCAGAACATACAGAGTGAAGTACCAGGAAATGGATACAGTGTGCACTGTTTGTGGAGAGGAGGACGAGACGGCTGAGCACTTGATACTCTACTGTAGAGGGCTTCACCCTATGCCTACCGAAGACAACATAGATTTAATAAAGTCATTGGGTTTTAGAGACAGCGAAGGGAGAGTGGATTTCAAGAGTGTAGAGATTACCAAGCAAAGATTAAGTGAATGGTGGCAGAAATCGAGAGAAAACTAGGTATTTTCCTATTCACTGATGGCAAGGGGGTTTCATAGCCTCACTTTCTTTGCACTCCGGAGTGAATATATATTTCACATTTAAATATTCTAAGCTTAAATGGTAAAACAAAATGGCTAGGTGGCGTAAGCTACCGCCCGATCTAAAGGGCTCAGCCGTATTCATCCATCCATCCATCCAAACATGAGTTGGTGTATACCGTGTGTGTGTCATTGAAGCAGCAGTAAGCATGATAATCCAAGCTAATCCTAGACAACCAGAAAAGCTAAAAATAACCAGCTGAACCTAAGCTTACGCTACGTATATCCTGGCAGAGCGGAGAACACATGTACGACGAAACCGTCCGATCCGACGTGCGGACTGCCGGAATGACCTTGGGGGGAGAGGGTTTTCGTAGCATCGGAGAGCGTAAAAACCCTCGCCTCCGACCGTCGTATTGCGCGGTCGGACGTCGGATCGGACGGTTTCGTCGTACATGTGTTTTAAGGTGCCTAGATGTTTCCGCCGCTGCGGAGCGGAAACATGTAGGCACCCTAGCCGAGCTAAGCCACTGCAATTTTTTTATTTTTTTTGGCGGGAGAGGGTGGGGGGGGGGGGGGGGGGGGGGTTGGTTGGCTTGGGGTAATATTTGATGTGAATGGCTAAGAAAATTAAATTGTTTCCGTCATTGCGCGTCATAAATGTATTTGAAACCAAGGATTATCTCAGGATGATGTGAAAGGGGAACTGAAGCAAAAATATATTATACAAACCACTCAGTTGCGAATTTTTAAGAATATTTTTGAAGGAACGTGAGTTGGGCAGATGACCACTTTAGAAAGCTGTGTGGGGTTTGGATAAGCTGGCGTTCCTTCCACCACAGCTTGTGTCTGAAGGACTAACCTACATCAGGGAAAAGTCTGCCGGTGACATCGGCGACCTGCTCTACTACTTGATTGCACTTATGTCAACGGCCCCTTCCGTGTTCCTTCTGCGGCGGCTCCCAGAGCGAATTCTTCCTTTTGCCTGACTGTGCGCGGACGACGACCGGAGCTCACCCCAGAATGGTGGAACGCGCACGACACCACTCTTCAAGATAAAGACTGGACGAACACTTGCGAAGGATGGAATATCTAGTGCCTCCATGTGCGCTTCGCATAGGGTGGTGCCAACTGCCTGTTTCCCTTTCCCACACCCTCTTCCACCGCCATTTTGTTCCTCTCATTGTTTCCCCGTGCGCCGGAAAGTGGCCTTTGTGTCCATCGGTAATCCCATCCGAGGGGGAAAATGCTAATCCTCCCTCCGTGGGTTCCACAACGCTGCTCCGAACTTCTGAGATAAGGTGCTTGTTTCCGGGAGGGCTATTAGCCCCACGGATTATCGCCGACGAACAAAATGGCTGCTGGTTTGTCGGCGAGTGGTATTACAAAGGGTGGCATCACCCTAGCAAAGCGCACATGAAGGCTCCCTAGGAATATCGGGTTCCAGAAGCTCGTCGGCCATGCTTATACAAGCGTCTGGAGGCTGATTGAATGCTTACAGCACGATCAGGCGCTCGTTGCAATGGCATTGACACAAGCCCGGAGAGGTGAGCCCCCAGTGAAGCGGGTGCGAAAAACCCCTCCGCGTCTACAAAATCGTCCGAAAAATATTTGCAAGGGGTTCCAGGTACACCCAGATCTACCAACCCAGGTGGAGGTAGTAGGGAACTGCATTCGCTTCTTACCAATCAATAAATAAACTTGTTTCCACTCTAATCAAGAAACCATGCACCTGCCAGATTTGATTTATTGTTGCATTTTAGTGTTGCGCATGCACAGGGGCGGATGTAGAGGGGGGGTCCGGATGTCCCGACTCCCCTCTTGATTTTCACATGTGTAAAATTTAGGGCGTAAAACAAGGGAGAGGGGGAAGGGGTTCCTAAACATATGGTACGCTTACCAACACCTGACCCCCCCTCAGGAAATTCCTGCATCCGCCCCTGTGCATGCACAATTTTCTCCTGATGAGCTTTTGTCCGGGTCTGTGAAAAAATGGGCGAGCTTTTGTAAGGAATTTGTGACAGATACTATGGTGGCCATACAGATACCCTCGCCCAGATCCCTACTTGGTTATCGTTTCCCGGCAGCACTGGTAGCGGAACCAGCGGAATTGTGTCAGCCAAGCCACTCTTGTTACGACACATTACGTATCCCCTTGTTGGGCTCGGTGGTAAGCGGTGCACCGCGGATTCAGAACATCCTTGCCTTTTTATGGCTTCTTGCGCTCCTACACTCCAAGAAAAAAGGTCAGAGAAAAGGGCGCGCACGGGGACTCTCGGGCAGCGTCAAACAATGCCCCGGCAATAAAATACGAATACTCCTGTTTTTGTCAGGAACAAATTGAGTCGAACCCTCCATTTCACTTTTCTACCGTCTCTCCACGCGCCGGTAGAATGGTGCCTGGATCGGGTCTTTGACTGGTGTGTTTAACGTCCTATCCCACCCATACATCAAAAGCGGTCCCGATGTTGCAACAAATGACGCGAGTGTCACGCTGTTGCCTGTCGCGATCCTGGCGGTTGGCCGTAGAAATGCTGGCGAAAAGCTCGAGCAAACGCGAGTGTCGCTGTCGTCACGGCATCCCTTTAGGCGTCCCAACTCCGGCTGCTTTAGCTTCCGTGAACTGTCACAGTGGAAAGCGACCTGCAGCAGGACAGGCATCTGCTACATACACCACACCTGGTGGGACGCCGCCAGGGTCGCGACCGGCGACAGCATGACACTTCTATGACGTCATCAGGCGGAAATCGAGGGACCACTTTTTTGGCCGCGGTAAACACACCAGTCGGAGACGCGCTCCAGGCACCATACCGGTAGCCTCCCTTTTTTTTTTTTTTTTTTTTCTTTTCTCTTGCGGCAGCCAGCACGAGACTTCTCGCGTTAACTGCGCGCGCGAAAAATCTTGGAGGCTATGGTTGCAATTTGTTGTTTTATGAAGAGGCCACCGTGCATATTGTTGGCGCTGGCTGAAGGGTTCGCAGCGTAAACTTGGCAGTCCGCCATATTTTCTATATCTCTCACACATTATCCTTTCTTTCTTGGCTCGAAAAGCCTTTCTTATAGGTATTACGCACATTTGACCTCGGAAATACCGCGAAACCTTCGCTCTTGTAAAATGCAGTTCCAGGGTCACCACATAGATGGTGCCAGCCAGGGCCGTACCCAGAAAAAAAATTTGGGGGGGGGGGGGGGGGGTTTCGGGGACAACGGCGGCCATTTTGAAAGTGTTTATTGTCTTATTTTCGCCTATGAATCATGAGCATCGGTGGCATATAATGGAGAGTTACAGCAAACCGGAGAACCGGTCCCGGTTTGGTACCTGGTAGTCGACCGGCTCCACTGCGCGTGCTCAGAGGTGGAGATTAAAATGGGCTGGCTGCCAGTGCACCGACCAGGGCCGTACCCAGAAAAAAATTTTGGGGGGAGGGGGGGGGGGTCAGAACCCCCTAACCACCCCCCCCTGGTTACGGCCCTGGTGCCAGCGTGCCAGTGTCTTTCTCGTCTTAAGAAATTTTAAGAGGTTTTAACAAGTCTCGTCTCTCTCGGTCGTACTCGGTTGCAAGAGTGTGAACGGGCCTTTAGACAGCACTTACACATGACCTCAAATGTGGGAGCCAGGGCGAATTTATGGGCCAGGGTTGGGGGGTCTCCGAGATCCGACGTCACGGGCGATGCGTTGCCCAGATCTATTCTGTTGCCCCAATAATTGCCATTTAATATAAAAGCTAAACATTTCTTCCCCAAAAAAGCTGGTGTATGTAGTTTTTTTTTTCTCCATAAAATATCCGCCCCCAGGACGCTTAGAACGGGAAAGGGGGGGGGGGGGGGGGGGGGGTGTACATGCCACTCACGACACGTTTCCGATTCCAGCTCGGGCAGGTCTTTCTGGTCTTGTTCTAGCGCTCCCTGACCCAAGCCTGCATGTGAAACGTCGGGCAGACCCAGGATCGGGGCAGGTCTAACCATGTGCAGGAGCCATCTTTTTCCGAAGAGCAGCCTCTGCACAATATTCTTCCCTACATTGCACAGACACCAGTCAAAAAGAAACAGCCGTTCGTCTGCTGAAATAATACAATATTTACTCGATAATAAATACGTGACATATGCCGAAATGGATCCTCGATGTTTGCTTTCCGACAACAAAATGGGGTATGCCGTTGGAACATGCTCAAATACACAGCACTACAAATGTGAGCGACACTATAAGACATAAAAAGGTGTGGCATTGATAAAAGTCATGCTGGCTCAATTCTATGAATAAAAACATTGTTTAAAGATCCTGGTCGTCGGGCTTGCCTCTAACGGGCCAATCAAAGTGCTGGACACGTCTGCAGTAGGAGTCAAATTCTCAGCGGCAGCAGTTTCGAAAGAACGGTACCCTCGTAGGCCTTGTGCTTAGTACAAAACCAGTAAAGCAACCAACAATGTTTTGACACGATTGAAATGCACAAAAAAAGCGCAAGTTGAATGTCCCACATGAGCAAGTGGGACCCACATCACAATGTCTCCGACTACGTGCAAACCACACTTCCAGCGGAGAAAAAAAATATCTGAGGTCTCGACACTGGGCAGGAACTCTGAGGAACCCCAGGGAGCAACAGCAAACAAACTGGAAAGCATTTGCTGGCGACAGCAAAACAGAGTACGCAAAACGCCCATGGTAGATCTTCATTGGAATGTTTCAATCCAAATAGCATTGCGCAGCGATTCAACATTGCATCGCTGCAGACCAAATTGGAAGCAGCCTCCTCAGAGTTGGCAAGCTTCCAGAGGACAGCCCTTTAGCCACAGGCTGTTACTCTGAGCAGTCGGAGAGCGGCATGATTGAACAGCACGTACGGTAGGTAGCCTTTCCCTACACTTGAGGTAAACGGCCCAGCCCGACCTGTGCCCGACCCGCTGCACATTGTCAGCCCAGACCCGGGGCTCTAGTCCGGACATTTGGCGAAAATGATGGCGAGGAATCCAGCAGCCGGGATTGGCCGGTGCTGCGCTCGACCTTGGTGCCCTCTAATCGCGGCGGTCGAATTCTTCGCAGACTTTTTTTGCTAGGTGTCCAGAATGGAGCCCCCGTCGTGCGTCGTCGGCCTGGACCGTTTGGGTTTTCAATTGAGGTGGGTGAACGTCGCCGCCACCATACTGCCGCAGTAGGCCACCCCAGCCATTGCACCGCACCACCTCTTAACCCTCGTCAAGCTCGAGGTGCCTTTGGTGGCGCATGCTGTAGTTCCCGACAGGATAGCAACGGCAGAAAGGTCTTTCGGGCATCCTGTCTCCAGCGAGAGCTTCCCACCTTCGCCGACGCTTCGGCGTGTCGCAAGCTACGAGCACGTGCAGGAGGCCCGAAAGAGACGCCCTGCAGTTTTAACCCTGCCGGTGACCACAGGACCGGGAAGTGCTTGGACCGAACGGGATTGCTACGGGAGGCTACGAAACAAGTGGCGTCGATGTGGCGACGCCGGGCTTGAACACACAGATGCTCGATGAGCGGCACTCGAGAAAACACTGGTTAGGGGCCCATAAAGAAACAGTGCGTGGCAGCCACACGTCAATACATAATTCAGAGTGGTTAAATTACGGGGTGGTGTGGCTGACATAATCACAGCTCACTTTGGGTCTCTAAAACATATAAAAACAAAACGAAAAACCTTCCAATCATCTAGGTCCTGAGGTGTAGCCTTCAAATTAACCGGCAACGTTCTCCATAGCACTCCATATACAATTCCCGAGACCGCACTTGCACTTCGAATCAACCAAAACTTCCAAATTACCGAGTCTACACTCCTCCTGCTCTTCAAAGGCCACTCGCCATTCAAAAGCATGTCGCCTTGGCAGATCTTACTTAATTTCAATCGCGACACTGGAATTCCAGACGCTCGTTGCAAAGACTAATTTCCCTTCAAAACCACAAAAATGGCGCCGATCCTAGTTTTCTTTCGTCGCAAGCGAGACACTGGCAACCGAGAACCGCGTCCCATCGCGCGGCATAAAAAGTACCATTCTATAGGCAATTTATAAGCTCTAGGCTAATGAGCACTATCGTTGCTTTAACTCGATTAGAAAATAATAACAATAATGAAGTTATACGCTCTATTCCAGAAATATTTGGCTAAAGCTCCATGAACAGCACTATTGCACTTTCCAAGACACAATGAACTCTTCTCAAGAGAAAGAAAAATCACAATGCTTTGCCGGAGTGGGCACTTCAGGGAGGACGTCCCCCCAACACCAAAGTTAAGTTTCGCTACCGCTGGGATGTACTAGGGCTTCCTTATTCACTTCACATCTTTCATTATATCCAAGATTTATCTCCAAAGACTAACAAAATTTCTCGCACACTTTTGCGACGAGCACTCGGTGCTACACCGATTCAACGCAAGGCCCAGTCAAAAGCTGCAGCAGAAACAAACGAGTAATTTGCACTTCTTGTTTACACAGTCAGAGTGAACCGTGCTCACTCCGGCCGTGTAGGCCAGGATGACTGTTCGATCTCCTCACCAGCATGTGCCAGTTATGTTTGTGCATGCGTTGTAACTGCACTTTTGTAATCTGCTCTCTTCAGTGTTTTTCGATACTGCCGCTTCTGGACTGTAATGGGCAAAGGGCTCTATGGGCAGAAATGCCTTTTCCTTCTAGAGCCCTCGGTTCGAAAAACCAATGAGGCATAAACAAAGAGAACCCGCGTGCTAGGAACAGAAGCAGGCGTCGACTAGGTCTTTTCCCAGGTGGCCTTTTCATTTTTTCAACGAAGTTGAGGACGGCTTCTAGGGTCCCCAGAAAAAAGACAAGAGCCCCCAAAATAAATGCTCTCGATGCGCGTCGGACGACACGGGGGCAACATCGTCCGGATTCAGTGCTAGAGTCACTTCAATGACCCGCCTGCGGTCATATCTGTTTTTAACCTGGATGGCCGAATTTCCCATTTCTCAAACCCTACCAGAATAGCTCCAATGAAATGCGCAGTACAGCAGGGTTCTTTCTGCGATGACGGAACCAGTTCGAGACACCTGGATCAAGGCAGAAGAACCTCTGCAATTGTTTCGCTCACAAACGAGGCTGGTACGTGCGTGCAAAATTACCAAAACCTCGTATCAAATTGAAAATGGGGTCCAAAACTACTTCGTTACACCGAGAAAAAAAAAAGATGATGATATGAGGCGTACGACGCAACAATTTCATTACACCGCAAATTTTTTGTTTTTGTTTTGAGGTATCGCACCACTACGCGGCGGGGCTTCTATGGGCAAATGCACCTTTACCGTCGTCTATGTTTTCATCTCGAAGCTGCACATGATTCCGATGGCGCACTTTTGGCAACGATACACGCTGCTGCGTGACGCTGCCGCCTCCTCTCCGATGCCTGGCAACTCGAACCATCGTATTTCTTCGAGACAACGTCAGAAATCGCGGAGAACGCGTAAAACAGTTGCACAATTCCATTCCCAACTGCACAATCGAAATGCCATCGGCATTAATTGTGACTGCATGTACCAGCTGGTTGCGAAAATGGCCACCACCCGATTCTTTCACTGAATGGCAAAACCACAAAACGGCGCCTCTTTGCGGACCGTCGTTGCAGAGGGTTCGCGATCCCACCGAGGGTAAAAGAGAGACATTCAACCTTTGGTGCTTGAGAACCGATGAAACTATTCCAGTCGCTCGTCCCTCACGTGCGCGACGTATGGCTGAAAGGGGACGAGTTAAACTTGTCCGCTTTTATACCGTAAACACAAAAAGCGAGCCAACGCAAAAATTATCAAAATATTTTCCCCCGAAAATTAAAGCCGACAGCCGGTACCCTCACAACCAGCTCGCAGTCTGCTCCCACGGTTCGAACCATTGCCGGGGGGCGGCGCGATCTACGGGTCAATTTCCGCTCGAGGGTTAAACAACGCTACGATTCCTACAGGGCTTGGCAGTTACACAAAACCGTGCATTTCGGGAAGTAATCTAACCGTAGAGGATTCCCACATCAATCCATTGACACACCCAAGGCACCGTCACATTGAGGAAACCGTTCAACAACTTTGTCCGTAAAAACGAGGGAAAGACATTTTTGGCGACTGTGCCACGTTGCGGCAACGGCAGCAAGCACCTTTGCAGACGGTCGGAGAACGCCCCCATCATACTGCGCCACAAACACGAAAGACCCACCGCAACACTTCATTTTCCTTTTGAATAATAGTAATGGCGACTTACTTCAATTCGTCTGCAGCGAGGCATCGCTGCACACAAATGGAAAGGATTGCAAATTCTCACAGCACGACATCTGCCAGCGAGTTAATGGAAAAGGCATAAACGCGGAGCATTTTCTATTAATTTCATCAGAATGCTCTGCATTAGCCGACGACACGGCGGGGTCTAAGGAGGAAATGGCCGGCATTTTCACGATTCTTCGCCAACATACAAAGTGGTTCTGTGCTATAAATCCCATTTCTAGCACACAAAAGGTCAGTGCCAAAAGCAAAGTCAGCGTAGCCAACCGGCAATGCCGATGTCGCTTACAAATTGCAAACGACAGTTCCTGGTCGGGATAAAAAAATATTTTTCAACGCCGTCTCACGCTTCATATTATTCTGCGCTGCTTTCTTTTCCTAGATGAATTCTAATAATTTTCAATGCATGCGTACACACATCATCTTATGATGCTAGCAATAAAGTGCCCACCAGACAATGTGGAAATCGTGCAAGTAATAAAAGCATTTGTCAAGTTACCTTGGCCGCACATTTGGCTCAATTTTACTGGTGTGTTCACGGTTAAATTCTTAGAACAAAAAAAAAAGACACATTACCAAACGGACTCTCTCGGAGTTTTGCGCTGTTGCATTGCCAGTACAGAATTTGCTCATTGACCAAACTCTGCAACACGTGCCGTCCAACACAACACATTCTCGTTTCCCCTGCCAAGAGTCGCACCAGAGTGACACTGCTGCCTGCGGCGTGCTGCCGTGACCGCAAAGTGACAAGGTCGTCGGGCAACAGAGAGGACGACCGACTCGACCGATCGTTAATGAACACATTGCATCGACGTTGCCGCACTTCCTCAATGCGGCAGGGCCTTTAGCAACAGTGATAAAACCTTCGTCGATAACATCTCGTTAAATAAAATCGGCACGCCACGGCCGAGGGGGATGCCGTCGACGCACCTTCCGATGAAGCGACCAAATTGGGGACGTCAGGGCGACCGGCCGGGTCATGGCGACGGGGACGGCAAAGAATCGCCGGGCACTGCAACCGGTACGTTACACTCTTCCCGACCGACCGCCATTCGTTCCCGAGCGTTTCATGGCGGTCCCGAGCAGAGGACTGACACATAAAAGGAAAGGCGGGGACAAGGCATTCCGACGGAGCTTGCATTGGGGGTTCGACGACGCGGACGGGAGCGGACGAGATACAGCACCTACTTTTTGGCCAAAGGTTCGGTGCTACACGCGCTGCCGTTTCTACGCGACGCGCACCCCCAGTCGCCGCGATCATTCCGGCGGGATCCGGGGAAACAACCTCGGTCAGCGGCAAGAACGCCTCCGAGGGGGCGGGCTCTAAGGGCGCTCGCACGGACTCGCTCTCGGACACCCCCCGCTTTCTCTCGAGCGACGTGCAACTTTCGCTCACTTCCTCCGTCGCACGCATTAAGAAAACTCTGACGCCCAACGAACGGGAATTTCCGGGGAGGAAAGCGACGCCTAGGGCATGCGCTCGGTCGTCTAGCGCTCCGAATAAATTATCCGTTCTAGACGTCCTCCTTCGAAACGTGGGGGGCAGTGAGGGGAAGAGGGGGAGGGGTCGTGTGACCGTGGTGCGAATCGGAGGCGTGGCTTAAAACAATGGCGGGCTTTGCGAGGTGTTGGGAGCCACCGGCCCTGGGTGCATTCAGACGACAAGAAGACGAACGTGGCAATGAAGCTCGGAGCCGACAAGCGGACGGGGGACACTAGAAGGACCAAATGGCGACGCACCAACAGTGGCGACATACAGTAAAAGCTGCGTGCAAGGGTGGGCGGAAGGCGGGCAGAGGGGAGGGAGGGGTCGGTTCCCGACGGCCGGCCCCTCCAAACAACATAGACGCTGCGTTCTATTCATAAAACTGGCAAAACGGCCTTTGACTAAAATGGACTCTCCCGACGGCTGCGTGTGGCCCTCTTCGAACCCGGGCATGGCAGGCAAGCCGGAAGCACCCGCAAGAAGGTGCTCGGGCGGCGTGGGAGCTGCGCCGCCGCGGCCGAAACCGGCGACCAAAGCGCACACGCTGCAGCTGCCCCTTGGCCAGCCCGGTCCGCTTTCCCCGGGCCGGCCCGGAGCTTTCCCGGGGCCGAGCTCAGGCGAAGTACATGACCTTCAGGGTCTCTGGGTGGATGGTGACGGCGCGCGCCAGCGCCACGACTGTGCGGTCGTCGCCGTTGCTCGACTGGTGGCTGCCTTCTCCACTGAAAAGAGAGACAACCACGTCAGGCGCTCCCTTTCTTGCAATGTCTGCACTCCGATACGCAAAAGGGCAAATGCTACAACCCCCGTAAGCTCTGGAGCAAGATGCATAAAAGCTCTCTGCGGGAGTTCGGTGCGAATTGCTCCGACGCACTTTAGTTGCCTCGGCAGAACTGCAATTTTACCATTTTCCAAGTCATGCTGAAACAAAATATGGTTGCTTGGTAAGAGGCACGCAACCTTCAAATAACTTGTTCTTTTTACTTTTTTTTTCTCCCCTGTGGCGCGTTACATTATTTTTCTTACGAGGCCCATTTCAAATGTCGTTAGGCCTACGTTAGTAAGTGGACCCACCAGATGTCAAGCACAGTTTCTTTTAACTGAGACTGCACGACTCGATGCAATACGTGGCAGCAATCACAGGTCGCACTGATGCAGAATCGATATATGCGGAGCAAACCTACAATCACTGGCTATCTTGACATTGACATACACACCGAGACAGCCACACAGAAACAAGATGTGCCCGTTTTCTTTTCCTTTACCATTCGTAGAGCAATTTTACGACGGTCGTTTGACCATGACTGTCAAATGACCCTTCCAGTCGCTATATATGCAGGCAAAGCATTTCCCTAAGCTGCAGTCTTAGGCTCGCATATTCGACAGAATTACGCCCAACTTATTCAACTCTTCGCCTTTGCGCTCGGCCTGTGTGGCCACAGCTACTGCCGTCTACTTTCCATTGTTGAGGGGTATTGCAACCGGCTCGATGCCCGTCCAATAAGCTTCTCTACGGCATAAAGTTTCACGGTTAGGTGTATTCCATAAAATTTATTTTCATAATCGCCTCTTGCTCGATCAAATGATAACTCTCTCCATTTACTTCTTACCACATGTCGATCATCAGTCCCAAGCTCATTAACAATGACATTTCCCTCGTCCTTCCTTCCTTGTACAGTATTAAAACGGAACCAACTCTCCGGTTTGACTGCTACCATCACTGACCTTAACTTGTTCCGAAATACTGTCACTAACCCATCTTATGAAATGATTCAATTTCTTTTTGACTGTTTGTTTGTTGTCATAATATAGCTTGTTAGTTATAGTTTTCCTCCTTTTTTTTCAACTGCTCTCCCCCTTCATAATGCCTTCGGGCACTGAAGATACACGCAATAAATAAACATTAATAAATTAGTTGCCGAGATCGCCAGGCCCGTCTCGGACGCGCGATCAGATCAGCGTCCCCGGGAGATTGCCATCGCCAAAACAACCGCTGTCGGATCGGACATGAGATTCGCTCTGGCGTCTCCTCGGCGGCCGACAGCAAGACGCCTGGAAGGTGATCCCGGGGGGTCCTCACCTGTCGTGCTCCTTCTCGACGAGGTGGTAGCGTGCCCGGAAGGCCACCAGGTGGGCGTAGTAGGCCGGGGCCGGGATGGACACTGACCGGGTGCAGCGCACATACGTGTGGCACAGCTGGTACGTCAGGCACTGCAGCTCATCCGCAGAGAACTGGTTGTCGTCCCACAGCACGTGGTAGTGCGACGGGCGGCTCGTGCCCTGCACGGGAGAGCGTGCCGCCGTCAGCCTTTCCCGCAGGGCTTGAGTCACGAGGATTATGGGCGTGTATTTGAGTCGCCATTGTTCGTTTGTACCGAACATAGATCATTCCAGTTGGCTGAGAACGAAGAGGGAAATGAAGCCATGTTTGCACAGTTTCAACGGTACAGCCCACCGGAACTGCCCAATCGTTGAGAATGGCCAGTTTGTCGTCTGCTGTTGGGCAGGAGATCGAACTATAGGGGGCGCTCTGACCCGTTCGTTTCCCCATACCTCGGTGTTTACTCAACACAAGGCCTGTGCACACAGGGTGTCTACCAAGTTGACGTTTACAAATTACCCGAGTTTTCCAGGTTTTCCCCGAATACTTTTGTGAAATTCCCCGAGTGACACAGAACTTTATTTTAGGTCAAGATGGGCTGACACCATGTCGCCAGATGCTGTCACTCTCTAAAAAGCATATTATAAAATAAAAAAAAAACATAATACAGTTGTGGAAATGGAGCGTGCTGGTTAAGTTACGGTGTTTGTGGAGAATAACATAGAGGACGAAACATAGAGAGAATAACATAGAGGACGTGTCGTCCTGTTTTCGTCCTCTATGTTATTCTCCACAAACACCCTATAATACAGTTTTAATGGTAACAAGTAACTTTTATAAGATTCAAAAACAAACAGAACGGAGTGGTTAGCAAAATTCATAGCGGATAAAATATAAAAAAAAAGGTAAACCGAGGTTTACGTTACGTTTACGCCCCTTAATGCTTCCTTAACTTTTTGCATTGACCTTCATGATGTATTAAACCATATTGTTGTAAGGTATCCGCATTCACCAATTTTTTTATTGGGAGAGTTTAATTATCTCAAAATAATTTGGACTGCTAATGGCCTGCTTATCTCTAATTTATAGAGTGAAGGAGCATTGTTTGTAAACGTTTGCACAGATTTTAATTTCTCCCTGCTTATAACTCAGCCCACTTGAACTGCAGCATCATGCGCCAGTATACTTGATCTGGTCCTGACGATTTCTCCGGATGTAGTTCACTGGTTAACATTATTACCTGGATTAAGTTATCACTACCTCGTTCATTTCACACTCAAAAAAGCTGTTAATCGTTCAATCAAAAACCCTAAATATATTAGGACCTGCAACAAGGCCAACTTTGATTGCATCAATAGAGAGCTCGAAATATTTGTGGATAGTACATGCCAGGACTTCTTGAAATGAACCACAGAAAATAGCTGGTCCCAGTTTAAGGACAAGGTGGACCATTTAGTTAATAAATACATACCCTTAACGCATCGTTCCGTGCAAGCATTGTCCTGCTGGGTTCACCATATCGTTAAAGTGCCTCTTAAATAAGAAAAAACGGCTATTCCAGAGTGCCAAACTAAGTGATTAGCAAGAACACTGGACTGCTCATCACAACATCAACTTCTTGTTTAATGATGCAATCAAAAGGCAAAGCACATTTTTTTTTTTTTCTTTCATGACACACTTTCTTCCTTACTGACAGAAAATGCCAAAATATTCTGGAATGTAATTGGTTGCTCAAAGCAGAACTCAGTATCTCCAAATGATTGAACTGGTATAGCCCTTCCTTTTGCTGAATGTTGTTCACTATTGAATCAAGTGCTCTCCAAGTCGTTCTTGCAAGTTTCCTCTGTTTGTCTTTCTGACACTGGCGTTACAAATTTCCCGCCTATGGATCCTGTTTCTATTGGCTGGGTTGGTGTAACGCACCTATTCATAAATTCAAAGCTTTCTTCCTCATCTCGTCAGGAACGGATGATATTAACTCCAAATTTTTGAAAAATATTGAAGTGTACTAATTTATTATTGTCTAATCTTTTTATTCCCAGTCACTAGGATCTTGTTTGGTACCGAGTGATCGGAACATGGGCAAGGCGGTTCCTTTATTTAAGTCTGGTGGTGTGCACTCACCACTTTAACTACCGGCCCATCTCATTAACTAGCATTCCCTGCAAAATTTTCAAACATATATTTTATTTCAACATGGTTAAATTCCTTAAAGGGAAGCTGAAACACTTCTTGAAAAAAACGAGTTAGAGGTGAATTCTGGCGTATTTTTATCCCGTGAATCTGAATATCACTTTTGTTTTCCCTGAAGATGCAACTAAAAGCGAGAAAAAGCGAAAAAACATTCGACCAGTCGTGACGTCATACTAGGATCTTCGGGCCGCCAAGCGCGTGTCGCTCGTGTGTTCAGCGCGTGCAACGCAAGCTTGCCAGGTATATTTTCCCGCACTGACACCAGTCGTGACGTCTCTTTCCGACCTTTCTGAAAATAGCAAGAGTGCGCGTGCATAGCTTTGATAGGCGCTGAAAATGCGCGAGAGCAGATATTCCGAAGGCTCCTAGTGTGACGTCACGCCCCGGGAAGGAGGGGCTTCGGCGGTACTTTAAAAATTAATTTCTGAAGCCCCCGTGCACCAAATTGAAAAATAATCTTGATATTCCTCATCCTGGGGATAGAATGAAGGCCATTGAAATGTTTTTTCTCAAATAGAGAACCGCTTCAGTTTCCCTTTAATACTAATTCATTCTTTATGTCATGCCAGCACAGATTCCACAAGTCATTCTCATGTGAGACCCAACTAATATCATTTACAAAATAACTTTTCACTGCTTTAGACAATGGATTTTACGTTGACTGCATATTCCTAGATTTGTCTAAAGCTCTCCATCTTCTTTCTCACCAACTAGTTTTTTTTTTAAGTGAAGCACACCAAACATTGATAGGCACATTATTGGTTGGATCGAACACTTTTTATTAGAGGTGTGCGAATATCAAAATATTTCGAAGCGAATCGAATCGAATAGTAAAGGTTACGAATCGAATCGAATCGAATATTTTCGAATACAAATATTTTTTATTTGATGTGAATCAACCAAGGATACTCTATCAAAAACGAACTGGGAATTCTTTTTCAGCAAACGTAATTACAAAAAGGTTAACTTTATTATGGCAATAAAAAAAATGTCACACATGTGACTGATAAAAAGACAGATAAAGTAATACTAGTAAAACACGATTTAGAGTATGAAGTTACAGAATGTTGCCATGAAGAAATGTAAGTTGTTCCACATGTTCTGGGAGCAGTGATGCTCTTTTGCTGGTCACAATTCCCCCAGACACTGAAAACAGGCGCTCGCTAGACACACTTGTGGCTGGTATGGCTAGGTACCTTCTTGCAAGTCGAGCCAACAGGGGGTATCTTGTGGCACCCTTCTCACACCACCACTTGCAAGGATCCTCTTCCCGAGCCAGGACGTCTTCATGCAAGTAGCTTGCAACCTCTTCTTCAGCTTGTGTCATTGAATGCTGCTTTTGTTTAATGAGGCTGTCGAAGTTTTGCCACAGCGCTAACCTGGACGGAACTTCAGGGGCCGCTGTCTCTGAGGGCGCCCCTGCGCTTCTTTGTGTCTCAGGGATTTTTTGCGCTTCCTCAACTCCCAGGTTCTTCAACCAGTTCCCCATCGACCTGTCCTCTTCGTAGACCACTGCCTTGAACCTTGGGTCTAGGAGCATTGCCAAGCTGGCTACTTGGTCAAATTTGTAGTCAGGAAATCTTGTCTTGAGGCACTTGGCCAGGTTAGATGAGAACGAGGAAGTTATGGTCTGCTGGCTGATGGAGCTGTTCAGGCATGCAAGGATGCAATACAAGATGGGTATTTGGGCTGACAAGGTTGGGTAGCTGTCAGCTCCAGCACTGGTCGTTGCTTCTTCTAGTGGCTTCAGAGTAGCAACGTAATCACTCATTTCCTTCCATTCTGTTCCGGTAAAGCCTTCAATTGACCCCGCTTCAGATGCAAGGTCAACGGTTACTGCTTCTCTTAACTCTAAAAGCCTGGACAGCATTGCACATTCACTATTCCACCTTGTTTCAATATCCTGAACAACATGCAGGGGGGATCTGCCTATTTTCTTTTGGTAGCAGTTGAGCCTTTCCTGAGCTTTTGGGCTGCTATGTTTATAGTGCCCAACAATGCCTCTTGCTTTTTTACAAAGTACAGAAAGTCCTGGAGTCATCTCTTTCGCGTCGCTGATGACTAGTTGTAAGGTATGAGCAAAACAAGTTCTTTCACATCAAGGAAGTGCATGAGTGGCTGCTCTGATGTTGCGAGCGTTGTCAGTCACCACGTAAAAAGGGCAAACGTCCTTTGGAATGTCCCAGTCTGTGACAAGCTTATCAAGAATTGAGGCAATTCTAGCTGATGTGTGCTTGCCTGGGAAGTGACAGGTGCTCAAGTTGTAGCGAGTGAGCTTGAACTGCGAGTCCAGGAAGTGGCAGGTCAGGCTGATGTAGCTTTCGTTCGCTCTGGACGTCCACATGTCAGAGGTGAAGGAGAGAGACTCCATGCCACTCTCGAACGCATTCTGTAGTTCAAGTCGAACCTTCTTTCTAGTGTCGTCGTACAACTTCGGCACTAACGTGCGCGACAGCGTTGTTCTCGATGGTGGCAGGTAACCTGGGACTGCCTCCTTCAATAAATCCCGGAATCCCCGGTCTTGCACAATCGTGTACGGTTGCAGGTCGAGCGCAACCATCTTGGCAATCTTCAGGTCCAAAGCCTCCCGTTTCGCTTGCGGCAGTGCCGTTTTTCTCAACACATCAGCAATGCTTGGCTGATTAGCAGGCTTGACTTTAGCAGCTGCTTGAAACTCCGCATACTGATTGGCGTGCCGTTTCAAATGGTTCACGAGAGTAGTGGTCGTGCCTGATGGGGTTCGCAGTGAGCTTTCGCAAAGGTTGCAGACAGCTTCACCCTGGCAAACTTTTCGGAAATGGGTCCATACGGGACTTCTTGTGCTGGCAGGAGGTTGTGTACTCCGCCGTGGTTGTTGAGTTCCTGACGATTCCTGTCGTGGCTCCATCAAGCTCAAGCACCAGCAGACACAGACGAGCGCAACCACGTGAACGTAAAGCATGGCACACGACACGAGGGATGAAAACGTGCGCCTCGCGGCCACCACAGCCTCCTGCAGAACTAACCTTGCGCAATATATTTTCGTGTGCAATAGTTGTGCCGAGAGAGGGCGCCACGAAGAAGCTATAAAGCTAAAGACGCAATACGGCTATTTTTCGGCCGAGGCAGCTGAGGGAGCAAGTCTCACTTTGAGCGGTGAAAACGGGTAGAAATAAAATGAATACTGGAAAACTGATTAATCAGAAAATCAAGCGGAAAATAACTCGAGTGGCATGATCCATCATGGCAACGACGGTAACAACTGTACAAATTATCCCCGAAAGTAAGCCGTAATCCATATCCAAATTCATAGCACTTTGGCCCCTTGGCCCTGTAGGCCAGTGGGCCAGTCTCTATGGGCTCTGTCGTTCAGTTGTGAGTGCTCATGAGTGAGTGGCTGTAGTCCGTGGCGTTAGAGCTCACGACGATGTACGTGCCCTTCCAAATCGTAGCCCTTTATCAAATTTATCGCAGCGATGGCTCCGTACATGTTTGCGCCCCTACCACTGGGCCATCTCCGCAATCCAGATATCGCGGCAAGCGAAGGTCAGATCGCGCTACCGCGTACATAGAATTTCCACTTCCATTGCTTCGTACAAGAAATAACACCAAAAAAAGGCACTTAGGTTGGCTTTTGGGGTTTGCCAAGTTCGAAACTATACTGCGCAGCCCAAAAACAAACTGGGAACGTGACCGCGATTTGGGACTTACCAGCGAGTTTCGAGTTATTCGCAGTTTTCGAATATTCGAAGAACTCGAATACTTCGAACAGTAAAAGTGCGAAGCGAATCGAATCGAATAGCGGGCACTATTCGTGAAGTATTCGAAGTTTCGAATATTCGCACACCCCTACTTTTTATCTAACAGAACCCAGTTCGTAACCGCTAACTATTTTGACTCCTCCCCCTGCGCGGTCGGCTCTGGTGTGCCGCAAGGCTTTGTTCTCGGCACCCTGCTTTTTCTTATCTACATAAATAATTCAAATCTACCAACTCATCCATCAAATTATTTGCTGACGACTGTGTAGCTTTTTGTGTTGTATCCTCTAGTGCCGATACCTTCATACTTCAGTCTGACTTTAACAAAATTTCTACTCGGTGCGACACACGAAAAATGTGTCTTCATACTAATAAATGCAAAGTGACGCAAATCCCTCGCCATACTAATAGTGAAAATTATTTATACCACTGTAGGGTCTGTGCTGGAACAAGTGACGTCTTACAAGTACCTAGGTGTCCATATCACAGCTAACCTCTCCACGCATGCACAGCACGGAGCACGGCTCATTATGCTAGCCACGCGAAACTGCTCAACCTCGGCCAGTGTAGCTCACGCTACAAAAATTTTAGAGCTGTATTTACAGCGCAAAACGAATTTGTAGTTGGCGCCCGTGGGAGCCGCCGCTGGTCACACGGTAGGTCTGTGCACCGCCGTTCTGCATCGCTGCCGCCGCAAAATCACGCCGCTGCCGCAAGCTGAGCATTGTGCGATGCCGTTTCAACGCGTTTCTCCACGGTGCCGTCGCCGCACAAGTTTGTCCGTCTGCTTGCGCTTTTTCAGGAGTTTCCTTTGGGCTCTAAAAGTTACTTATTAAGATTTTTGTTATACTTCAGACAAAGATGAATAAGTTACTTTTAGAGGCCATAGGAAGCTTCCGAAAGAGCGTAGGCACCACGTGATAAATAAGGGCCACTTGTCCGCGGCGCCCGCGGGCGCCAACTACAAATTCGTATAGCCCCGTAAATATAGCTCTAGAAATCTTTTTCCTTCGTTGCAAAATTGTTTTATGATATCCCCTTTCCATCTAAGCTGTTTAAAAAAAAATGTTTTCTTCCTTTGCATATGTCCTTTAAAGCTTTTATTCTACAAAACTCTTGCCCATTCCAAATTGGAGTATGCTTCTGCGTATGGGATGTAAGCCTAGACTTTCTTACAAATAACCTAGAATCAATACTAAATCGGAGTGCACGCTTTATTTTGTCTATCTACCATCATGGATCAGGTGTTTCATTAATGAAAGCTACTTTAGACCTTTCTCATCTCGCTCTACAGAGAAACATGCTAACTAGCCATTTTCATAAGATTTATCATCAAAATCATTCACTGAAAAGCGAGCTGCTTTTAGAACCGGCATAGTTGTCATCCCGTGCGGGCCAGTCATAAAGTAGGTGTCCCTCACTGTCGCACTTACATGTACTTTTTCTTCATTTATTCCTAAAACAAGCAACGAATGGAACCGCCTGCCCACCTCGATCGCCACCTTAACAGATCCACTCAATTTCAAATCTGCCATTAAAACTTTAACCCCACCTGGATGCCCGCGTGGGAGCAGAGGTAGAAGTCGAACTCGGTCGGGTGGGTGATGCCCAGGTCAACCGTGGTGCCCGCGGGGATGTTGCCGCTCTTGCCAATCTGCTCTTTCTTGTCCGAGCAGAAGAGGCGCGTGTGGTGCCGCTTCTGCACCACCACGAAGGTGATGCCCGGCTTGTAGTCCGCCTCTAGCTTCATGCAGGCCTCCCGCACCGCCAGCAGCTCGTGGTGCAGCACCTGCTGGAACTGGCCCTCCGACACGCCGTCCCGGTAGAAGATGATGCGGTTCGGCTTGAAGCGTGTCGACTTGTAGAACTGGATCAGGAGCTCCTTCACCATCGAGGCCAGGTCCTGGATGATCTCCTGCCGGTGCTGCTGCACCCGCACCGTGGCCGCGTACCGGCTCGGGTGGGCGTCCATGCTGCCCACCACCTGCGCCGACAGACCTTTTGGAAAACGGCGCCCCCGTCGCCTCCGCCGCACGCCGCGGCAATTTTGTTGTACGCCACGTGAACGGAAGAAGTTATGTATCAGTTCGGCGTTTTGGAAATTTTGAAACACGAAGAAGGCGGGACCAGAGTTGCTGTGGTCGCCGACAAAACGAGAAAGGCGGGGCACATCTTTCGAGTGCCCGGCCTCCAGCCTGCGCTTCGTGCCTACCACCGTTCTTTGGCTGTGCACACGCGCTCAAGGCTCGAGGCGACTCCGAACCATTGCCAAAGGTAGGACTCATGTCACAAGTGTTCTTTTCGTTGTCCTCCATATGTAGCTGTTGTTCCCATCATGTTAAAGGTAGAAAGCACGCGCTGGAGGTGGGACAACCAAAGGCCCTCCCTGCCGTTCTCAACTTGTCGGCAACCATAAAAGAGCTACGATCAGACTGTGGGCTTTCACACCGGGTAGCTAGGAACGTAGGGGTTCCCCGAGCTTCCAAATTTCTTGTCAGGCGTCTCTGCCCCAAGCGAAGCATCCATCCAGTTTAAAAGCTACTTCGGCCGACGTGAGCCACCCGTCGACGGGCACCTATGAGCCAAACGCTTCCTATACTCAACAACAACTTTTCTTGGCAACGCAGTGAAGAGGAGGACAGCCTGCGCACAGCTTTATTCGGCGCTCAAAATGGGGGAGGGAACGCATGCCTGTACCCTCCACTGCATTTCCAAGAAAAGTTGTCACAGAGTATAGTGTGTGCATCATTGTTTGCAATGTTCCCATAGGCTTCTGCGGTACTTCATTGCGTTAGTGCCGAGGCCGGGACGGATTCCTCGACCGTCGATCGAGACCAGAGCAAGGAAACTTGAATAGCGATGGGAGTGCATTCAATACATGAGGGAAAATGAAAAAAAAAAAAAAGACGTTTACAATTCTCTATAATGCCGAATAAGAGTGCAGCTCTTGAGGAAGAGGAGGGGAGAGTATGGGGAGGAGGGTATGGCCCTCCTCCTTCATACCTTCTCCTCCTCCCTCTCCCCCTCCCTCGTGAAGCCACACGTGAAGGTCGCACGAAAGAAAGTCATGCGAAGGTTGTGACCTTCAAATGACCTTCAAGTGACCTTTGTGACGCCACTCGTGACCCTAGTGACGCAATTATGGGAAACGTCCCATAATGCAACGTGCGGTTACGCCAACGGTGACGCCGATCAAGCTGGAAACGGGCACCTAAGAGCCGCGTTCTAAAATTGAAAGTATGTCGTGGGCGGTTCGTTCACTAAGCGAGTAATACGGTTCATGCTTGCCAAACCAATCAACCGCCTGCCTTTCAACACCTGACCTTGCTCTGCAAGTGGGAATGGGTGGGAGCACGATTACATTGCAAAAGATTGACATACGACAGATTCAATGAACGCGCACAAAGCTTACATTGCCCTAGCAGCTTAGCGCTGAACGGGGCATGATCAGAAAACGAGTGTGAATCGAGGGTTTTGTTTTGTTCGCAGTTCAGGGTGTGCAACCTCGAGGCAATATGTTCTCGTGCCTGGGACCTGCGAGGGTCGACAGTGGGGTGCCTTAACCTACCGCGGCGATGGAAGGCTTCTTGTTGTCGCCGGCCGGCGGGTGTGTGACGTCCGCACCCAGGAAGATGACCGGCTCGTTGAAGACTTTGGGCCTGATGCTAGGCACCAGGATGCTGTTGATACCGCCCAGCTTCACATTGATCTTGAGGCACAGGTTCGAGAGGGTCTGGGGAGACGTCTTGTTCACGTTCTTGGCCTGCACGCACTGCGTCGCCATCCCCAGCACCGTGTCCCCCACACGCTTCACCTCCGCTGCAAGGGACCCACAACATGCCATACGGTCAGCTCCAAGCGCTCACCACAAGCCCAAGGTCAAGCGTCAAAGAGATTGCAGACGGATGACTGCTAGATTACAATCAATTTCACAAAGATACAGTGACGTCTCGTCAATGTGGACACCTTGTTCTTTAAAAAGAGTGAGTTGTCGATAACCCAGTTCTTCCCCAAATATGTTGTCTAGATAGAGGGGCATCCATATTAGCGGTGTTCGTATTAATGAGACACAACCATACTATCCACATTATTCACTGCTGCGACTTTCAAGCTTGCACTTTCCTTTGTTCTAAAAGTATCGCAGAAGGAACACAAAACAAGGACAAATTTGTAGCATCCGAGTCGTCCAACTATGTGCATATCTGCCAACCCTGCAATGTTGAAATTCAGCCGAATAATAGGGGACAGGTCGACTGCAGCTGCAAAAGCATGCTGTTTAAAGCACTGCAGCACTAAGCTTTGCGCGTCCGTAGCCATTTCGCCGATGATGCTTCACATTGCCCCATTTCGAAAATGTCTTCCTAAATAAGGCTCCATTGTGGTGGGACATAGAGGAAAAGAAGCCCTATGTCACTTAAGACTGCCCCCCCACCTAACATGGATGTCCACGATCAGATCAATACCGCCTAGAAGACGAGGCCTGAGCATTACGACATTCTAAGTGGCTCTTCAACCTGCCCCAAGAGGCAAACACACTAAAGCTCAAAGAGAGGATGCCGCAAAGTGCAAGATGTGTGTCTCTGCACCACTTTGCGTCTTTCACTCTGCTGCTGACCCGTTTTCACAACGATAGTGGTTATCGGCAAGGTTTCACAACAGCAAGGTTTTGTAGCAGCAAGTTTTCGCACCGGCAAGGTTTTGTGTTTGTGACTGGAAAATTTCTTCGCTAAATTTGGTGGGATAACTGCTCCGCTAACTGTCATGGTGGTATGTGATGTTGTGACACTGCAACGTAATGCGACAACATGTCACATTGCACTATGATGAAAGGTGACATCATAATGCAACATTGTGATGTCATGGCACGTGACGCCACTATGTTACATGACGCCATGACATCACGGCACCATAATGTGACCATGTGATGTCGCGGCATGTGACGGCACAATGTCACGTGATGTAGTGCTGTCACATAGCATTGGATGTCACAGTAAGTGACACTATTATGTCACGCGATGACATTGTGGCATCTCGGGACGTCCCGGCAGGTGCTGCCCCAGTAGAAAGAGGAGGAAGAGCTCATGAGAAGCGAGTACCGTAGACGGGGGTCTTGCCCGGCAGCACGACCACGACCAGCTGCAGGCCCTGGAAGGTGGACTTGAGGTAGCGGAACATGGGCTCCACCTGGTCCGGGCCCGTGGCATACTTGCAGAAGCAGGGCTGCCCAATGATGGGCATGCCCGCGTCATTGCTGATCTTCTGCAGCTGCTGGGTGAAGTTGCGCAGGGCGTCCTCTCGGCACGTGCGCTGGGGCGCAAAGCAGGCGATGGCCCAGATGCGGATCTCGACCCCCGTGTGGAACTGCTTGCCCCGCATGTCCCACACCCCTTGGTTCGGGATGGCCTGCTGCTTGGTCCGCCCTCCATACTGTAGCTTTGGAGGAGGCAGAATGCGACCTCGTACCTCCATCATAGTATTACTGATGGAGAGACCAAACTCCTGCACGTAGGGGTCCGTGTTGAAGTCCGCCTTGCGAACCTGCATGAAGGTTGGGGAACGGGCCCCCCCCCAGACACAAATTAGCCCTGCGAGCCCGCCTCCCCAGCAGAATGCAGAGCGGAGTAGCCTTAATAAATAAACGACCACTACCGTTGGCTCAATTCCTGGATACTGTAACTCACTCATACCAATGTGACAGTTGGGACAGACTCAGCTCAAACAGCATCAATTGATAGGGCGAATTTATTTATGCGCAGCGACAGCAACCATTTTGAGACAAGGTAGAAGAGGGTATACATTTAAAATAATTCAAAATAAATGGTTCTGTGCTTTTAGTAAATACCAACCCTGAAAATGAACGCAATGGGCGGTTTTATAGAAATCGAAGGGAAAACTGATAAACCTTGACTTGCAGCTGTCCTGGAATGTAAAATACACTAAAAAAATTGTGTCTGGAGCTTTATTTTGTGTTGGCCTACAATGCAGCCAACATTGACTGTCCTCGAGGTTTTTATTTGTGCCAGAACCATGCACCTATTTTGTAAATTTTTTTTTTTTTTTTTATTGCAGGGATTTTTTTAGGTATTCAGGTCGTGTGTTGTTTCCTAGAGATTAGAGAATTCCTCGCCTGAGGCCCATTCTCTTTAACAAAAGCCCCAATTTTTCATCAGACAACAAAAATTGATACTGAAAAACTGAATCTGTGAGCGAAAATAATCCCCAAAGAAACAGCGCCAAATTCGGAGAAGAATGAACGACTAAAATGCTGAACCCTAATCAAAAAGGAGGAAATACACAATAACTAGGAAAGAGAGCTTGGAAAAGCAAGTCTAGTGCCGACGCAAATTTTTCATGGGCGAGTCATTCTCAAATGTTAGTGGGGAAAAAATGCTTTTATTTGTTAGTGAAATGCGCAACAAAGTTGTAACAAACTAGGACTGTAGCGACGTACAGTAATTGTGCTGCCATGTGCATGACATGTTCCACAACGGGTATTAATTGCATAAACCCGTCGCACAAAAACCATGCGTGCCACGCTGTACAACAGCTTCGGATGCATAATTCTGCAAGACGTCAGAGTGTCGGCTTCAGACAGATTACACAAACGGGCGATTCTTTTTTTGTCCATTCGGCAGAGGCAAAGTGCACGGCCTGTTACTGGCAGGCCCAGGCAAGCTTAGAAAAAAACGAGGGGGCACTCACCAGATTGTTGATCTCCCGCTCTCGATCCGGCGCAGATCGGGCCGTTGCCTGAAACAAAGGCAGTCCCGTCAGGTCCCTCCTCCGACCCCCTCGACAGGACCACCAATGAGGGAGAGGGCGGTGCCATGCCTGCTTCGCTCCGATTTCCCAAATGTCCCTAGGCAGGCTGTCCCACCTTGACCCCTTAGAGATTGACTGACCTCGGACAAAGTGCGCATTTTAAAGAAGCGATACAGCCTCGAAATTCCCATTTTTTCCGAAAAAATATATAGACATTTTTTTGAAGTTTATTTTTGGTTCATTAACTTTTGGAGCATAGTGTCAAGAAGTTTCATTTAGAAATATGCAGGGCTTATTTCACAAAAAGAGATTTTAATTACGGCCGCGACCACATGTGATGTCTTGCTAAGCGAGACCACCGCAAAATGCGGCGTTTTTTTAACTAAGCCTACTCCGCGCTCGTTCGATGCAGGCGAAACGTTTTACCTTCGCTGGAAGCTCCATTTCTAGTAGTTTTTGCGTGAAAAGCCATCTGCGTTAGATGGTCCCTGCGGCCTGGGAGAGCCCAAGCATCGAAGCAGTAAAAAAGAAAAAAATGATGTGGAACATCATATGTGTCATGTGTCCAAATTCTTTCAGAATAATGTTATTTCGAAGTCTTAAGACAAAATGAAACGGAGATGGGGCAGGATTGATGTCTCAAATACACACACATATCCATAGTTTTCTTAAGGAAAACCGTTTCCCGGCGCAAGTTACACCGACAGATTGTGGCGGCACCTGCCGTGGCACCCACCTTGATCATGGTGGACGTCTGCATGTCCGTGAGCTTCTTGATGCACCGCTGCCCAGCCACAATGTTGCACACCTGCACAGACACGAAGGGTAAGGGTTACGCCTCTCTCCAGAGCTCATGCTGCCCTTGAAAACAAGGTTGTTTATCAAGGCGGGTCTAGATGAATGTGATGCCAGCGTGATGCTCCTCTTTGTGCCGATAATAAGAGCACCACAGTACAAGAGCTCGCTCGCATGGGCCGCGAGCGTAATAGGCTCTTAACCTGTGACAAAGACTGTGCTTAATGTGACAGAGCACAAAGAAAGCAACTGCAGATTTTTGCCCATTTACTTCTAAAATTAAAAGAATGCCCGAACTAGCAATAGGGTGGAAAATAACATTCTTATACCACGAAATGGCACTGCATAACGAAAACTTGCTGTGCCTATGATTTGCGGTATCGAACGGTTTGTTACTCGTGCTTGCACAATTATCGCAATTTTTTTTAAATAAAAATTTATTGAGACATTTAAAAGACCATTCACCCCACATTTTCTACCGTTCATCTCGCCACCACGGGTGGGCATGCATTTGAGACTTCACGGTGCAATTGTTCACTCCTATGCCTCTATCACTAAGGAATAAAATGCACTTTATTAAAGGGACACTGAATTAAAAAGACTGTAGAGCCCTTCAATTTCAAGTGAAGATGGAGGACCGGCGAAGCTGTTATCTTTACGACATCTAGGACGATGCCTAGAGGACGACGTCTAGGCCGATGCCTAGGACGGCCTCTAGGACCGTCCTCAAGGTGGTCCTAGACGTCATCCTCTAGGACGACCTCAAGGACGACTTCTAAGACAACGTCTGGGACGACCTCAAGGATGACTTCTAGGATGCCGACGTTTAGAGGACAACCTCAAAGATGATGTTGTTATCATCTCTAGGCATCTTCCTCGAGGTCGACCTAGAAGTAGTTCTTGAGGTCGTCCTCGAGATTGTCTTAGGAGTCATTTTCTAGGCATTGTCCTCGAGTTCGTCCTAGAAGTTGTTTTTGGGGTCGTCCTAGACGTCGCCCTTAGGTCGTCCTAAACCTCTTCCCCAAGGTTGTCGTAGAAGTCATAAAGATAACAGCTTTGCTGGTCCTCCATCTTCATGTGAAGTGGAAGGACTCTACAATTTTTTTGCTTTGGAGCGTTTTCGGCTAAATCGGAACTTGTAAAAAGTTCTAAAGCGGCCAGTGTTTCTTTAATGCATATTGCAGAGCTGAAAAGGGGCACCCACCTCGAGGGGCAGGTAGGTGTGCTTGTGCTCCTGCCCCACTTGCAGGCAGGGAAGATGCGGGTACCTGCACAGAAATCGACACCCCATCAGAACCAAACGGGGATGCAACACCATTGGTCGCCACATGGCGGTGCTCGCATTGCGCCCAACCCGGTCACTGCGTACTGCTGAATTCTCGACATTACGAGCCAAAACTGTCACGAATTCTACGCCTCTCGTGCTGCGTGCTTGCATTGGAAGTTCCAGTTAATACAGTAAAACCTCGTTATAACAAAATGGGATATAACAAACAAATGGATATAACAAAGCAATCATAATTCCCCTTGCTTGAATAGTTGGAACAAATGGACATTGGCTATAACAAACTAATGGTTATAACAAAGTAATTACGACCGCTCCTTCAACTTCTTTATAACGAGGTTTTACTATACTGCTACATAATTTGAAGACATCTTCATTCTCGGAAAGCAGCATGTTTGCTGGCATTTGCAGTCTGTTAAGAGCCCTCCTACTTGGTGTTTGAGACGAAAAAAACTGCAGTGTTCGTTTGTGCCATTCATATGTGCAACAAGCTCGAGTCGATACCTACATACGCCAGTGTGGCGTCGTGCCCATCATTTTAGAGCGGCCAAAAGATTTGGGTTTTAATGCGTTTCTGTTGTCCGAAAGAAGCTGGCTAGTTTGTATTGCAAAGGTTCTGCTCCCATGCTCGCTTGTTCGGCGCTTCTCAGGGAGAACAGTGCTAACCGTTTGCCTTCTCTCTGTTCCAGTGTGTATGTTATGGGCTCATTGTTACCAGCTCATAGGCCTCTAAGTGAAATACTGGTTATTGGAGCCCTTCGTAGTTGTCACTAAAGGCAGCGGACCGAAGAGGGTACTGTACATAAATTTAGCACCGAGAAGAGCAGCACAATTACGACGCATTTTATTTGCAATGATTATAGTGAAAGAAAAGGTTTTGGCTATGGCACTTGGTGTTCCCCCCGTTGTTCGGCCATGGAGCCTGCATACCAAGTCAGTTCTGCATGTCGTCAACCTTGTATGTTCTTTTTACGTCACAAATAAATGGGACTAGTAACAGGACGCTGTTTATGGCATTAGACATTACCAATCCGGGCATTCACATTCAACACACGAAATGCCAGCTTCATTCTCTCTCGTGCTCCGAGGCAGCACAAAGTGGAAGGCAGATATGCACTTTGGACGGAGATTCGGTCCGTCAAGAGCACAATCAATGTTAGGCATGGACGCTCGTAGCTAGGGCCGTGCAAATAGCGGTTCGAATCGAGTAGCACTGTGTCACTCATAAGTCTCACAGCGAGGGAAAGCCACGACAAACGATTTTAACACGGAATGTGTTTTATGCGGCGTTTTCTATGAGCAAATTGCCATGAACAAGTGTCAGACCGACTGACACGCTGTGAGAGTTAGAGACGTTAAAATTATATATAAAGTTGGAGCCCCCCAGGCAGGGCTTGAAACTGGGTCAGATGCTATAGCCACTGAGCAACTAGTGCAGCAGGCACGGAAGGGTCAAGGTTTTAATTTGAACACAAAAGTGCTGGCGACAGCGGCAGGCTTTGAATGAAAAGAACAAGTAAAATAAATATTAAATAAAAAACAAATATGGTATTTTCTGGCATATAAGTTGCGGTTTTTCTCAAACATCTTTCTTGGTGCGTCCTATACAACAATGCAACTTGTATGAGTCTTTTTTTTTTTTTCTTACATTCACGGCGGAATGTTGTTTTTTATGCGACGCGCGCCATCTTTAAGGGAAACTACGGAGTTCCTTGAAAAACATGAGTTAGAAGTGAATTCTAGTGTATTTTTACCCCGTGAACCCGAATACCCGAACCATTTGCTGTGCAAGTATTGTCAAACGCGAGAAAATGCGAAAGACAGTCGCTGTCCGTGACGTCATCGACGGATCTTTTGGCTGCCCAAGGCTAGGGAAGCAGGGCTTCAGCCCCATTTTGAAATTGGTCTTATCGCTCTCCGGCGCGTCGCATTGAAACATTATTTTGATATCTGTTATTCTAAAGGCCAAATGAATGCAATTATAGCGTTCTTTCTCGAATGAAGAAGTGCCCCATCTTCCCGTTAGTAGAGCACCGTAACTATGTAGCCACGGCTGGCGTTGCCCCTTCAGGAGGCACTGCTGTCGCCGCAGTTTTCGTAACTGACCCAGAAAGCAAGACATTTTACGGTATCCTCGAATAGGCTCAATCTGGATGGGCAAGAGAGTGAGAACGAAGCTTTTTGCAGCATGTGATCAACGTTACCTGAATCAACCATGGTTCAATACTCTTTTGCTTCAGTCCAGTAACTTTGAAAGGTAAGTGGACTGCTCTACACGCATTGCAGAAAATGTTGTCGTGTTGTTTAGTTTTTGTTAGATGAGCAGTTTTTGTCTGCCATGCTCCAACCGTGTTGCTACATGTAAAAGGAAGGATTGCGGCCAGCCAATCTTATAGCGGCACCAAAAGAAGTTTGTCAAGATTTATCTGTCTGCCTGTGCGTTGATGCTCGTGTTGCGTCCGTGACTTCTCCTAGGCTAGGCCTAGTGGTCCAAAGCTTAATTCACGAGTGTCTCGAACGTCAAACTTTCGTTCGCTCAGCATGTGTACACTCGGATAAAGCCGACTACCTCTAATTTTGCACGTTTTACGCCCCTTGGCTGCAAAACACCCGAAAGTTCCGCAGACAGTGCTGTGCTTTGGGCATTTCACGCAAGTCGAAACATCAAAGTTGCTGCGCATCAAACAATAGGAGTGAATTAACTACCGATTGTGCAAAACTCCGATTTCGCTATACCGATGCGCGTAAAAAAGAAATAAATGCATCGCGTGAACCGTGCAAAGAGGTGCAACTTATGGTCCAAAAAGTATGGCAATTAAAAATAAAATAAACAAAAATGAAATAAAACCAATAAATAAGAAATAAAAGTAAAATAAAAAAATAATAAAGTAAACATAAATTAAAAAAAAAATATAGATAATAAAAACATAAACACTCAAGAGCAGTACAGTTACCGACGGAATTATCGGACTCCGAAATTACGGACTTGCTTGTTATTCCGGACATCGACGGGGAACCGTTACTTCCCCGATTGAAGTAGTACATATTAACAACTAGTTTTGCGGACAGTTTGCGGCCCGAAAGTTCAATTTTCCGGACTAAAATGCGAGCGGCGGCCGCCAAAAAGGCTGCCATTTTGAATTTTTCGCTGGCTTGACCGTGGGCTTGGCTTGATTTTGTAAGTGGATTTGAATAGGCCGAATCAGCCGCTAGGTGTCCTAGAGTACGTTTTTGTTTTGTTTTTTTGTTTTGCTTCGCATCATCATCATCGTTTTCGTTTCTTTGTTCGGTCGATTTCCTCGAACTGTGCGCGGAGCTTACGGACGAGGAAATCGTGCGCCAAGTCCTCGGACAACCTGAAGAAGACTCGGATTCTGACGACGACGATCACCACGCGCAGCCGTCGACAGCGGACATAACGAGCGCGTTAACCTTGCTGTCCAATGTGTACAGTGTTACACATTGGACAGCAAGTGTTACAGTGTTACACACGCTGGCGCAGATGCAAGCGGACGTGACCTCCCGCAGGCGGAAGATGAAACAAGGTACCCTTGATGACTCTTTCAAGTCCGCCTAGGCTCAATAAAGCCAAATTTTGTGATCCGAGGATTTTTCGGACTGCTTTATTTATCGGACGTTTTTTCGGTTCTCACGAAGTCCGCAAAATCGGTCGGCGACTGTAGTATGAGGCATCCATTGTGCAAGCTCGCGGCTGAAAGCAGATGCCCAAATAAAGTCAGAAGCAATGACAGTGCTACGCAAGCAGGATGCAGGGGGCTGCCTCAACAAAGAGGCCCCCTGTGCCATCCGAGAGCCAGTGCAGGCCAGAACGTGCCAGGACGTGCGGGGAAGCACTCACCGCAGCTTCATCTTGTACTTGTCGAGGAAGTACTTGGCCACCGTGCACTCCACCGTCTGACCATTCTCCAGCTGTAGTGGAAAACTGCGAGAAACACCACGTGCCAGGCTTACTTGTGCACCCTTCAGACCAACTTTTGCTCGGTGACCGCCGCATTCAGACTAGCAACTACAGACTCTTCTCGGCGTACTGCCAGCTCTTGTCCACCAGCCACGTGCCACAGCGGCTGATGGCCCTAAAACCGACGGCAACCCGCCGCAAGGGGTTCGTCCCTTGGATGGCCTAAGTCACTGCAGCCGAGCGCAGAGGAAGCGTGGAACGGGTGTAACCCTCCTCTGCACTTCCTCTGGTCAATGGGAGGCTCACAAAAGGGTTCCTATTCCTGACGTCACTGTAACACCGAACTCGAAATAACAGTCGCTTCTGAACCGGCGCTCGCGATAAGGTGAAAATCACTCGAAGCTCCACATGTGTCTCGCAACGTAAATAGCGCATGAATAAACTCGTTGTCTTTTTCCGGGGAAAGTGCACCCTGTAGTGTTGGTCTACGGCATGATTTGTGTCTAATTGAGTTATTCTATTCTAAGTTTTATCTATACAAATAAAACTCTTACGGTGCAGCTCTTAGGCACCCTTTTCCGTGTTGAGCGGTGTCGGCGTCAATGTAACCACGCACGTTGCATTATGGGACGTCACAGTTTCCCCACTAAATTTAGCGGGGAAACTGAATTGGTGTTGAGGTCATGTGACGACAGTTTTACAGCTAAATTTAGTGGGCAAACTGAGTGCGCAGAGTTGCATTATAGGACGTCGCAGACCTACATACCAATTCCGTTTCCCCGCTAAATTTAGCGGGGAATTGAATTGGTGTTGAGATCACGTGGCAATTTTCCAGCTAAATTTGGTAGGGAAGCTGTGGGAGGAGGGTAGGGTATGGTGGAGGAGAAGAGGGTAAGGAGGAGGAGGGGAGGGTATGGAGGAAGAGTAGGAAGGGGGGTACAAAGGAGGAAGAGGACACGGAAGAGGAGGAGGATGCAGTACCAGTATGTGAGGAGAGTGATTTACATTTGTACATAGATATATATTTCTTTCTCAAATTGTATAGCATGGTACATCGCAAAATCAAAATACCTCAAGAACTGCGCTCTAATTTCTGACTTGCAGATATTTGTGAACGTCTCATTTTTTAATAAATAAATAAAAACAAAACACTAAGCTTCACGGAAAGAAACCATGATCTACAGCCTTATTTTGTGTTGAGCCGGAACACGGGTGACCCAGCACACAGCCCTTGTCAAACTGTTTGCAAGGCTGCTACTTGCTTCGAGAACCGCAGCCCTCATCTCGTTTTCTTCTATTATCGGTACATGGACGTTTTCCGAGCATTCGTATCACGAACATGTTTGCTGGAGATTGGGGATACCCATGCCCGTACCCTGAGACCCGGATAAATGCTAATCCTTTGCCTAACAACAAAAACTGGAAGAAAAAAAAAACTACCAAAAAATCTTGTAAGGGCGCCCTCCCCCGAGAGATCGCCAATCTTGTTTTTCTGGCTAAATATCTGTAACATAAAAATTCCAAAACATTGCCCACCCCGATTCCCGTTCGACATCAAGCGAGGTCCGACGGGAATCATGCATCAACGGCGCGATCGGCATCACCGGTGTGTCCGAGAAGCGAGTTCATGGCAGGTTCCCGCGTTTTTGTCTGCGATCCGCGCGCAATGTCGGCTGGCGTAACACGCAAGTTGTTCCCGCGTGAATATTGCATCGTGAGATGCAAATCTGCTACATTCGCGATTTGTGGTATTTGTTCCCGAGTTAGTAGCGGATTCCAGTGTTTGTGTCCGCGATCTGCGCGTGATATTTATTTTTAACTGTAACACGTGCGAGTCGTTCCCGCGTGTATATTGCATCGTGAAATGCGATTCTGTTGCGTCCGCGATCTGCGAGCACGATATCAGTTTCCGTGACAAGAAAGATTGCAGCGGGTTCCCACGTCTTTATTGCACCATGAAACTTGAATCTGCTGCGTCCGCAATCTGCGGTATCCGTTCCCCTGAGATGCGAGTGCTCGGCAGGTTTCTGCGAGTTTTTCGCATCGTGAAACGCGAATCTGCTGTGTCGGCCTCTTGCGGCACCCTTTCCCGTGACACAGGAGTTTGTAGCGAATTCCCGCGTGTTTATCACATCGTGAAACGTGAATTTGCCGTGTCCGCAATCTGCGGTATCAGTTCCCACATCGTGTGGTTTGTACCGGGTGCCTCGGCGCTTATCATCAATTTTTTTATAAAGATTTGCTCTGGCATCCCCAGAGATAGCCCACCCCACGTTTTTCACCACTTATCTCTTCATTTTGGGTGGGCGTCCTTACGGGATTTTACGGTAATCTAAAAAAAGTTATAAAGATACGAGACTCTAATCCTAGCGCACCAAAACATACGGCACCCCACCAAGGAAAGAGTTCTCAAGGGTACTTACGACTGGAGCTGTGCGGGCCTACGGGTGACATTGCAGACGCGGTACTTGCGGCGCATGGTGCCGCAGTGGGTGATCTCGATCTTGAGGCCCTTGATCTCCTTGGTGAACTTGACCCGCTGGGAGTCCGTCAGGGGCTTGCGCTGCTCGTTGATGTCACGCAGCTCCAGCACCTCACACATGAACTCCGTCACGGGCTGCGCCTTGTAGAAGGCCGTGGCCGACACTGCAGCCGAGCAAATGCGTCTTCACTCACTTCGTTCTCCGGCCTTCAAAAGGAGCAACGGCAGATTGGAAAGTTCGGCCGGTTGCAACCTGAGAGATGGTCGTTGTTATGTAGCTTTCTATTACAAAATAGCTCACCTTCGTGCCAAAATAAGAGCTTGTGCTTGCCATTCTATTACTTCAAAAACATCCTATACTTGGCATGGTACCAATATCTCGCCAAATCGAAACTGCAAGTGGTGTTTGTGCATTCAAGATTACGGCCGAAGGCCAGTTGTGTGTTCTCAGACAAAATAACCCCCGACGGTCAAATTTACGTTGTTTTGGGCTCACTGGGAAAAGTCCTATACTCGAGAAAGAAGGCCCACCGTCAATGTTGAGCATCATCTTCCACTGGCTGGGGCGCACGCTCTGGTGGAAACCGAACCAGACCTCCCGTCCGCCTCCCAGCGGGTGGAAGTAGCCGTCCGGCGACGAAAAGAAGGAGCGGCCCACGGGGGTGTACCTGAGGTCGAAGGGGGGAGGGGGGGGGGGGGTCATTCTATGCCTCCTCCGAAGGTATCCAGGTGCGTTGGGTGCATCAACACCTTCTTGATGGCGAGGCCAGCGCTGGACCTTCTACTCTGCCAACCCGAGGCCAGCGCAGGACAGATTGGAAAAAAGTGCCGAGTCAGGGTTCAGCCGGTACTCGTGCCACCGCCGAATGAACAGGAGTCACGTCCGAGCTCTAACACAGCAAGGCTGTCCGATTTCTGCCTCTGGTAGACGAAGGAAGTCCAGGGGCCCTAATCTGGACACTTGGCAAAAAAGTCGGCGAGAAATCTGGCGGCCGTGATTGGCCAATGCCGCGCTTGACCTTGGCACCGGCCAATCATAACTGCAGGACTTTTTGCCGACTTTTTCGCCAAGTGTCCAGATTAGGGGAGTAGTAAGTTGGGCGAGTTGGTAAACGTTGAACATGGTTAAAATCGCGCACAAAGAGACGAGGACAAACGAGGAAGGAACACAGAACACAGACAGGCGCGCACTCACAACTCTAGTATATTAAGTGAAGAAGAGAAAGATGAAGCACTATTTTTTACAGGGACAACGTCACCAGGGGGAAACAGATCATCCGCAGTCAAATGATCGCAAGAAGGCAACTTCTTTTTCACTCAAAGCAACCGACGGCTGGCTAACGCAGCGATCGCTCAGGCTCAAGATGGTGAACGCCTCGAGCACCTCGCGCGTTTGTTTTTCTTTGAAGCGGCCAATGATTGATGTTTTTTCTAAAGATGGTGTGCACATACAGGTTTTACAGTGCACCGAAAGGTGACCTCCTACATTAGATGTTAAGGAAAGTTTATGCTCTCGTAGCCGGTCATTCAGACACCGTCCCGTCTGACCAACATAGCATCTTCCACATGAAAGAGGGATGCTATAAACAACGCCCGATGAACAGGGAACAAATGGCCGCACATGTTTCTTGTGGCACGTGTTTTTGGATAATTTTTCCGCCTTTTCACGAACCTTAGAACAAATTTGTCGCATTTTCTTAGGGGCTGATAGTACAACGGGCACACCATACCTGCTGGCCACTTGTTTTAGGTTATGCGAAATTTTGTGCAGGTATGGCATAACCACCACCCGGTTTTTTTCTACGGGGCGCCTAGTTTTTTTCCCCCCCTTTTACATTCTTTACCAGCGTTCCTATCACTTCGATTAAGACCTGATTCGGGAACCCTGAAGATTTTAGTCTATCGATCTGGCCCAAGAAACTCCGATGAATGGCATGGAAACATGACTTTTTTAGGGCTGAGGTGAGGCAAGAGATTGCAATGCCTCTCTTCACCACCTTGGAGTGCGAGGATGTGTAGTGAACAATACCTTTTTTGGAACGTGGTGAGAATGCCCAGCACAAGTGATCGGCGTTCAATGAGAGGAAAAAAGAAACAACGTAGTCTGTTTTCAGAAATGAGCAAGACAATGGGTGACGTCACCGAGTTTTTGTGGCAGAGAGTTCGGCAAAACCTGCCCAAAAAGCAAAAAGCTGCCACAGCGTCTGGGCGATTCACCAACCTTGGAGATATTGAGGTTCCCCCGAAACTTCAAAAAACCCTTGGTCTTGGCCCCAAGTTTAGCATTCAACCGGACCTACGTCCTCCAGAGCTGCTAACCATGGCAAGAAAAGTGGCGTACAGGACGAATGAAGAAATTAGACCACGTTGTGTCTCCGAATGTGTTGACACTCTTACCGCCTCGAGACGGGTCCAGTCCCCGGATCCTAGACCGCTGGTTAATTTTTTGGTGGACAATCAACAGCGTGTTTTGGAATCCGATAAAGAAGGTTTTTTTGTAATAATGCCTGTAGGCATCTATAATGAAAAAGCCTGTACAGCCGTGCAAAAGAACTTCCGACCGCTTGTAATAGACACGAAGAAGGTTAGGAAACAAGCTTTAGAACTTTGCGAGAGTTTGTCGTTGACTCAGTTGGCTGCCAACATAAAAAAAGCCGAAGGACTGCACCTGGAGGTGTTTTTCAGTGCAAAGACGCACAAGGAAGCCTGTCCTTTTCGAGCTATAGTCACTGAGAGGGGTACGTGGCAACGGCAAATGTCGGCCTTTCTCCAAAAACATCTCTCCGCTTTGCGGATTGAGGATCCCTTCTTGGTTAAGAATTCTGAAACTGTTGTTCAAACTTTAAAGACAAATGCATTTTCCAATCACAGTGCATTTAGCATAGATGTACAAGACCTTTTCTATTCCCTTCCTCATGACCCTTTACTTAGCTCAGTTAGGGCCTGCATTGAATCCCAAGACGAAATCGCTTTCCGGAACTCAAGTGGAGTGACTACAGACAGTTTTCTTGAACTACTGCAGTTTTATTTAAATTCCACATTCGTTGGATGGCAAAACGGGGTATTTTTACAAAAATCGGGGGTGTGTATTGGGTCTTGTGTCGCGCCGGTCTTAAGCGATATTTTTCTTGCGAGAATCGACCGTGCCATTGCTTTAGCTATTAAGTCCACGCCTGTCACCAACGTGTTCAGATATGTAGATGATTTTCTTTTACTGTACAAAAAGACTGCGGACCAAGATTTAGTTACTACGATTATGGACATTTTTCATACGTGCGGTTTTGGGCTCACCTTTACTTTTGAGAAACCTAACGAAGGGGCGTTGCAATTCTTAGACCTTTTCCTCTCATTGAACGCCGATCACTTGTGCTGGGCATTCTCACCACGTTCCAAAAAAGGTATTGTTCACTACACATCCTCGCACTCCAAGGTGGTGAAGAGAGGCATTGCTATCTCTTGCCTCACCTCAGCCCTAAAAAAGTCATGTTTCCATGCCATTCATCGGAGTTTCTTGGGCCAGATCGATAGACTAAAATCTTCAGGGTTCCCGAATCAGGTCTTAATCGAAGTGATAGGAACGCTGGTAAAGAATGTAAAAGGGGGGGAAAAAACTAGGCGCCCCGTAGAAAAAAACCGGGTGGTGGTTATGCCATACCTGCACAAAATTTCGCATAACCTAAAACAAGTGGCCAGCAGGTATGGTGTGCCCGTTGTACTATCAGCCCCTAAGAAAATGCGACAAATTTGTTCTAAGGTTCGTGAAAAGGCGGAAAAATTATCCAAAAACACGTGCCACAAGAAACATGTGCGGCCATTTGTTCCCTGTTCATCGGGCGTTGTTTATAGCATCCCTCTTTCATGTGGAAGATGCTATGTTGGTCAGACGGGACGGTGTCTGAATGACCGGCTACGAGAGCATAAACTTTCCTTAACATCTAATGTAGGAGGTCACCTTTCGGTGCACTGTAAAACCTGTATGTGCACACCATCTTTAGAAAAAACATCAATCATTGGCCGCTTCAAAGAAAAACAAACGCGCGAGGTGCTCGAGGCGTTCACCATCTTGAGCCTGAGCGATCGCTGCGTTAGCCAGCCGTCGGTTGCTTTGAGTGAAAAAGAAGTTGCCTTCTTGCGATCATTTGACTGCGGATGATCTGTTTCCCCCTGGTGACGTTGTCCCTGTAAAAAATAGTGCTTCATCTTTCTCTTCTTCACTTAATATACTAGAGTTGTGAGTGCGCGCCTGTCTGTGTTCTGTGTTCCTTCCTCGTTTGTCCTCGTCTCTTTGTGCGCGATTTTAACCATGTTCCAGATTAGGGCCCCAACACCGCAGCCTCGCCGCTCAGGCAAAAAGAGAGGGGGACTCACGTCATGGAGGGCAAGTGGCGCATGACCACATCCAGGGCTTGTACTGCGTCCATGGGGATGTGCCTGGAGCGCCCCTCGAGCACCTCCTCCAGGGCGTACAGGCTCACTTGGGCCACCCATTTGATGGCCACCCGAAACACCCGGTCCTTGCCTTCCCCCGGTAGGGTCACCTCCAGCTCCGCCTTGTCCTTCCCGATCGGGATGTCGTCCCGGGTGTACATGTTCTTGCGGCCGTCGAACACGGGCTTCTGCTGCCCGAAGATCTTCGAGTACGACTGCACCATCGTCTCTATGATCTCCCTGCGATTTGGGGGAAAGCCTGCCGTGAGGAACGTGCACCGGCTACGTTTCCCCTACCGCCGACAGAGCCTGTATGGAGCAGACGAAGCCTGCAAAGGACACCCCCGAGAGAACCCTCTCTGATGTTCAAAGGGGGCGTTGTCTTTCTACTGATAATCTGTGCCAGTCTTGGTGTCACCACTTTGCTGGTGACACCAAGCTGTCAAAGCTCACTAGATGCCCAACGCCTGGGCATCTGGTAAGCTTTGACCGTGCACGCACCGCCAAAGCACAGTGAAAGGCAATGAGCAAGTGCCCGAGGCTGGGTATCTTGCGCTTCTTGTATTGTCCGTGGCTAGAGAAGGTGTTACAGAAACAGACCTGCCAACCCTACAATGCTGAAAATACTACAGGGGATGCCAAAAAACACTACAATTGTGTGAAGAAATACGAAAACTGTTTTATTCTTCAAAAACTTGGTCCAGGTAAGAAAAATGCCTCAACTAGGGCACAAACACATCATACATTGCACAAAATGTCTTATTCTTTAGAAGTAGAAGGTTGCACCAACACTGAGAAAGTTGCAGCTTTTGCTTTTCTTAGGAAGTTGTTGTCGAACACATGTTTATGACACTTTCCAGACTGGCTGCATCTCACAACTAACAACTGTTCAAGAGTCTTTTTCGACATAGAGGAGCGGAACTGCGTGCGTGCCTTCTTCACTTTGCTGAAAACTCTTTAGCCTGTGCCTGGTTTAACGAAGACGTTAAAGAGCGAAGTTCTTGCTCTTTAACGTCTCCACAACGATCGCTGTGAACGGCACGTTGTGTTCGATCAAAAATGCCGTAAAAAGGCATTCTGCTCGGGTAGTGTCGTAGTCCGTTGATCGACTAAAGTACCCTCCAAGCTTCTCGTTGGTTTCAACTACTTTTGCAGAGTCCTTCTGCTTTTATTGTATTCAGATGACACAGAATGTCCCGGCTACCTGCGTGCGAAGTGTTGACATCGCAGCGACACAGACTACCAACTTCGTACCTTTCGCCCTTACGCGACGTCTTCATAAATGGAAAGTCGGGTGAATAGCTGGGAATAAACACTTGCAAGTATTTTTTTCCCGACATCTTGTACCAAAGATGGTTTTAAGGGATCATGAGCAAAAGTTCCAGTAACACAACGCACAACGTTCGCTGCAACCAACGTCGCCACAACAAAGGAGATTTCCTAAACAGTTATGGATTAAGATGGATGGATGGACGTTAGCGGCTATACCACCCCCAACGTTACAACACTGACCTCAATGACAATTGCCTCACAATGAGGAGCGGTAGCTTGCGCCTCCTAGCATACAAGTCGATGTACCAGTGTTGCCAACCCCAACTTGTAAACAGGCGAGATGCAGCTTAAACAAAAACTTTGTTTTTCCTTTTTTTACACGGGGTGCGGAAAATCATACAAATATTGTTGTTAATACGCTAACTGTAAGAAAACGCTGGAAAGCGGACACTTTACGACAAAATCGTAAAACTTGGCAGGTATGCAAGAACCCTCGGACAACGCCTGCTGTCGGTGGAGGACAGAGGGTGCCCACCTGTTGACCTTGCGTGGGCACTTGTCGGGGGTGATGGTCACGTCGTAGTGGTGCAGGTAGCCCCTGGGCATCGAGATCTGGAAGTGATTGGCCCGCAGCAGGATGGGCCGCCCCTCTGTGCCCACGTTGGGCCTCCGGGGGCACACGAACTGGGGCAGAGGAGGCAGCTCCGCCCCCAGCGGGGCCGCAGCCGCGGGAGGCAGCAGGGGCGCCACTGGAGGGGCCGGGCCCAGGGGTGCCACGGGAGGGGGCGGGGCTGGACTCGGCCGAGGGGGTGGGGCCCCTCCCCCTGGCCCCCCTCCTCCTCCGCCGGGGGGCCCAGGAGCTGCGTGGGAGAACGTCCCCGAGGTCAGAGAGGCTCTCGCCGAGAGCACCCAAGAGGACTACGCCAATGCCACCCATAGTCGCTTAACACACACAGAAAAAAGCATAAGTTTAGATTCGTGCCTCGCCGTTTGCTCTTCTGGATTTTTATTTGTTAATGTTGAGCGATAGGAGGGTTGGGACTTACCTCACCCTACCATTTCCTTTTCTAACGCCGTCACTTGAGTCTGTTACAGGTTTGGAATAGCGCAACAAGCCCCTCCCACAAAGATGTCTGCTTGCCACAATTGCTGGGTTCTTCTTCTTCAGTTTGCCCTGCTAATGTGGAACGATTGAATGGCTTTGTGGGAGTAGCTTGTCCCGCTATTGTAAACCTACAACAGACTACAGCGGATTTAAGTTATGAACCCACAGCGGACTACAGAGGATAAAAAAATTAAAGGAGCTGTGCAACAGTTTTAGGGCTTTGCTTAAATAATTTGGGAGTTGGTGTCTCATCCTTTCTGAAGTAAAGAACAAAAAAACGCTTTTGCCTACCTGTCCTAATTTTTATTTTAAAAATGGACAAAGATTGAGGTTTTCGACACCTCTCAACTCCTTCACCAATTTCCGAGTCATGTGCGCTGCGACGTCAATGAGGGTGGCGCGGGGTTCCGGTGAAGCTCTCTCTCTCTAGAGCCATCAGTGAGCAGCGAGAACTCATCCGCTCGCGACCGCGTGACCACATGCTGACGGGCGTAGTGCGAACAATATGGTGAAAGGAGGAAAGTCTCATCCGGGTTTGGCCATACCCGTCCGGCCCTGTCCCCCCTCCCTCTCTGGCTTGCTTCTGGCATCTGTTCGCGGTAGCAAATAGAGTTGACGGTTTTGTGGACCTACGATAGATGGTGCCACTAAAACTCCGTATAATAAAAGTCTTGTCGATGATACCAGGTTTTTGATGCATTTATATATATGCCGGAACGACAAGATTTATAGAAAAGTTACCTTTTATCGAGCAGGTATTCGCACAACTTGCTATCTTTTTACAAGATTCCCCATTGACGTCATGCCGCGTGTTTCTCATGGCCGCCGCTCGCAGCCGCAGGTCGGGAAATATTCCAAGTTTTGCCTCGCTATTACACGGCGGAATCGCAACATTTCGATGAAAGGAGGTGTGTTTTCTATCATTTGTGACAAGGTGAACAATATCCAAAGCACAAGATGCAAATTCTTTCAACGTTAAAATCATTGCACAGCTCCTTTAAGTGCACAGCACAATGACAAAAGAGGAAAACTTGTTTCCATATGAATACAAACTGGGTACCGGGCATTTCATTAATGAACCATTTCATTAAACGCCGATTTATCGAACACCTCTTCATCGAGTCGCTTCATGCTGTTTCATCAAATTTTGGAGCATTACAGTGATTTTTAGACAATTAGCTCTCGCTTCTGAGCGGTATTCATGCTGCTGTCGAATCACCAGGAATAGAATTAAAACCCTGGTCACTTTTTCACCAACATTTTGGTTACTGAATCATAAAACAACAAAAACTTGAGTGGGTATGCGACACCGTTTTCTGGTAAATAAGCGGCCGTCCTCCAACAAACACATTCTTCTAGAGCCAATAAATGAGCTATGCTTAGGGTATCAGCACTCTGTTCCCCGATATTGTATTAGGCACCACCATCTTGGCACTTGTGCAGAGCAGACGCAACTGCCGATCGTCATGATTCCAAAGTGCAACTTCCTCGGCATTAAGGTCCGTCCACACGCTTGCAACCGAGTATAACCGAGAGAGACAAATTGGGGGTTTTACGTGCCAAACCTACGACGGGCATCTGGCACCGAGAGAGACAAGACCTGTTGAAAACGCTTAAAATATCTTAGGACGAGAGAACACACTGGCACTATGGCGCCATCTACGCGGTAACCCTGGAACTGCATTTCACAAGAGCGAAGGTTTTGCGGGATTTCCGAGGTCAAATGTGCATAATACCTATAAGAAAGCCTCGTTTATAAAGTTGACAAAAGTTTTTCGAGCCAAGAAAGAACGGATAATATATGCGAGAGAAATAGAAAATATGCCGGACCGTCAAGTTTACACTTACAACGAGAGGACACCAGTGTGTCCTCTCGTAAGAGATATTAAAAGGTTCCAAGGCACTCGGCTCTAAAACGCCATACACACATATGCAACCGGGTAAGACCGAGAGAGACCAGACCGGTTTTTAAGCCTCTTGCCACGTCTTAGGACTGGATGCGCTGCGCAGAGCTGGTCCTAAGACGTCGAAAGAGGCTTAAAAACCGGTCTGGTCTCTCTCGGTCTTACTTGGTGGCACATGTGTGAATGGCGCTTAAGAGGTCGCAAGTGTGTGAACAGGCCTTTAGATTCGGTGTTAGGAAGGTCATGTAATATTGCTTTGCTCTGTCATGAACTGCTTAAAGGGCCCATGAAACGAATTTTGGGCTGGTATAAGTCACTTTAGATTGGGATTTCACTAATAGCACATCGTTCAGTGGGCCAGAAGAAAAAAGGTAGAAAGTCAAAAGCCCGACTTTCAGTGCGAAAATCTGAAAACACAGCGGACTATTTCGTACCTCCTCCCCTTCGTAAGCTCTCTGCCTTTTCACTGTGATACATCCGCGGCTCCCAAAGCACGTCACACGATACTGGACCTCCCTTATTCCCTTCACCCCTAAGCTGATATTGTGGTGGAAGCTACGCGCTTGCCGGACCAATCAGCCGCCTCCCTTTCATCACCTGACCTCATTCCCTGCGCATGGGTATGCGCGAGAAATCGTGATCACGTGGCAAAAGTGTGGCTGGCCCAACGAGCACGTAGCTTTCACAGCACTGTCAGCTTCAGGGTGAACGGGGTGAGGAAAGAAACTTTTGTCTGAATTCTGAGCGACGGCCTAATCTTCTAGGGGGAAAATGGCTGTGTCCGGGTATACAAACGAGATTCCGAGCAAGAGGGGAGTCCCCTCTTTTCGTCTTCTTGAACTGTTTGGTAGAATGTGCGATTTATGAGTAGAGGAGGAAAGCTGAACAGGAAAAAGTTGGAAAAGCGTTTCATGACCCCTTTAAACATGTGTGGAGGTTGAAAAAGTGGTTCCTGCGATTTCAGATAAACCTTCAGATAACTGGCAACCATGATTTTAAGCCCAAAGATGGGTGTCGTTATTCTGCAGCATATAGATTATTTAGTGCAACTACTTTGCTCCCTCCCCATTCCCCCATTTTTGTTCATGCACCAAAAGGCACTCCCTGAGAAGGGCTAAAATATTCTTCACTGCACCTTCTTCTATTTTGAATTTACCTGTTTACTATTGTTTTAATTATAACCTAGGAGAATAGCTTCCCTTCTAAGAATAGACTGAAAAGCTGGTAGGCCCGTGGTTCTGTCGATTACAATAAACAATCAGGAGCCATCTATTTTTCTGTTTCATGCGACATGGAGACGGGTCATAGCTTCGAGGGCGGCTTCATCTTGAAGCAGAATACATCTTTTCAACTGCACCCAATGATCGCAAGTTTAAGAAAATGAAGTCAGTGTTCCCATTTTTTTTATAAGCCACATTAACGGAAGTCATTATTTACTAGAAAAAAGAGAAATAGAAGAAAAAGAGGAAAGCAGGCTTCTTATTACTCATTGCGTACTCCACTAGAAAATAAATTTTATGAATTATAGCGATTATTATAACATTGCTATCTTCCCAATGCTTAAAAAATAAAAAAAATCCAAGATACAGAAAGTTTACTGCTTAAGTAGGTGGTGTTTGGTGCAATGGCGTTCGATGAAACGGTGTTCGATGAAATACTCAGATTTAACAAAAACCAGACATGCCCCACATGTCTGCTCCAGTGAAGGAAACTCCCGCTGAAGAAGCCTGTGTGTGAGAATCCTTCCTTGTGTCTGTTGTTTTTGCATCATACACTATGCTTTCTAACGATCAAGGATGACTGGCAGTTAAGGCTCTGTTATACTCTGACGTTGAGCGCAGCGAACTTAGCATAGCGCAGAACATGGACCTTTGATTGGTCGGAGAGCAGGAACTCGATATCTGCGACCAATCAATATCTGTGTGGGCTGCGCCACGCCGCGTTTGCTACACTCGACGTTAGAGTAGAACAGAGCCTTTCATCCCAAGAAGAAACCACACCAAAATCATTCAGCAAAACAGAATTGTGGAGTGAATCATAAAGTGGAGTTCAAATTGATGAAGATTACCCCCTCTTTTTAACAAAAAAATTACCGCATCTCCATGTGGTGAATGATCTTGATTGGGGCAAAGCTCTCTGGTGGTGCTGATGATACTGATTTTGTTCATAGGTAGTGCTGATGGTGCTGATTTTTTAGTTTGCTTGGCGTTTTTGACGCTTTGCCGCAGCTTCTCGCGCCCTGGTCTCCGGAGCAGCTTCCTGTCTACGTAGACGCTGAGCCGCAGCATGCCGAGCTTTTCATTCGTTTTCATCCATGCCAGAAAGAGAATGTGTGGTATGGAACGTGGTTATATACGCATTTGAGCATTTGACCGCAGCGCCCTCTCGTCTCTAAATGCTGAGCCAATGCATGCAAAGTTTAACGCAATTATATACGCATTTGACCGCAGCACCCTCTTCTGTATAGACGTTGAGCGGCTACATGCAATGTTTCATCCATGACATCCCCAGCTCTTGAGTTACTACCACATTTCAGAGCCCCCTACTCGTCCAGCAGTCGTGGCCGAGTGGTTAAGGCGATGGACCAGAAATCTATTGAGGTCTCCCCGCACAGGTTCGAATCCTGTTGACTGTGTAAACATTTTTTTCTTTTTTTAAGAAGGCAGATGGGATGGCAATCGATGTAAGCACGGACGCCGGACAAGGCTAGACCCTAAGGAGCTTCGTCCCTAAGAAGGAAACAATCAGAGACCAACGGCCCGCGTGGCCTTCGCTGGGTGTCTCTCGTATCCTGACGGCGGGTGACCCAGACCAAAAATGCCCAGACCCCGTGGACCACAGCGGCGCCGACCCCAAACAAGCACTCCCCCGACAACGGCTCAAGCCACAGCCCGTACCCGTACGATCGCGGAGAAGGACGCCCTGTGGTCAAGTCCTTGCGATTAACTGAATGGCGAGGCTGCGATTCTGGGCGGATCGCAGACCAATGGCCCGTGAAGCCGGGACAAAGCCCCGAGCCGAGGGACTCGAGCCCCGCTGGTCAGTGAGGAACACAAGGAAGACCGTCGCCTTCGGAAGGGATCTGTCCGCACGTCGGCGCCCACCACTTCGGCTAACCCACGCTTTACCATTTCGTAGTGGCGCGTACCGTAGGATTCGGCCGGGGGCGCGCGAACCCACCGCGATGATCTCATTTTTCTCATTGTACGGAGTCGGGCCACAACGCAGCCTGGCGGACACACGCTTCGCACGCGCACAATGGCACAATGAATGGGTCTCCGGGCCCTCGGGCACGCGCCACCCTGGGGTCCCCATCGCGGCAGCCCGAAGCAACGCCCGAGGAGTTTACCAGCCGCACTCAGCTGGCTCGATCATGGGATGAGTCGCTCTTCGTGAGAAGGACCCAGCTTGGGGCGATCCCCGTGCCACTAGGCCTAACGCCGTAGGATCTGCGATCTTTGACTTCGGCGAGCGTACCCGTGGTGTCGAGGACCAGCCTGGCTGATCCTTGAGCCCTTAGGAACCGAAAAGGAAACCGGGGGTACTCACGCTGGCCGACTGGGTACATCGCTCCGGTAGCCCTGTCTTCAGCACTTTGAGTTGTTGCAAAGCGCGGACGGGCAAGAGACGACACTGGGGGAGGGGGAAGGCCAGTGCGGAAAATGGATCGATGCCCTCTGCAACGTCACAAAATAGCCATAAACTATTTCACCCAAAACTAGCACCTCTACCCGGTCATTCCTATTTAACCGTTTGCAGCGTAGTAATTTATGAGACGCAACAATAAAGCACATAATAAATATTTTACTGTCTCCGACGTAGTCGACGTAGTATCTGTATCCGTGCGCTAGAGTGCGCGTACGGTAAGTAGTGCCATCTATGCGCCGTGTTTAACACTGACACCCGTATGGGCGCGAGCAGTGCGTGGTTTCGGTTTTCGTATTGCCGTTCACGTGGTTTTTTTTTACCGTGAAACTTCATCGCAAATACGGAAAGACCTACTCATGTAACCTAATCTAATTCAGTGCTATCCGTCATTGTTTTAGGGGTCCCCGGCACGGTGAATGGCCTCTTACGTAATAGCTTGCGCAACGATTCCAACCCAAACATAAACAAACATGGCCGACCGCCCGTAAATGTTGTGTGCTGTGTCCTTCCGTGGACAAAAATTGCGCATAGTATTTCGAATGTCTCACATTCCATGGATCAGTGCATGTTGCTAAACTCGCCTTTCCTCGTTTAATTTGGGTTCCTTGCCGAAAGCTGCGTGTGAAAAGTTCGACGAACCTTCTATTGAGGTTCGACTCGTGTGCGCACGCGCGACAGGCTGGCCAGTTTGGCTTCGGATTGGGTGATAATTAGGGGTGTCGCGAACTTTTGTCGAACCGGATTTTTTGGTCAAACTTTCGGGGTTCGACTCGGTCGAACCGGTTCGACGAACCTTCGAACTGTTTACCAGATTCGACCGGTTCGACTTTGTGGACAGTGTGGCCAGACCTTGATACAAGCATGTCTAGGTTTGGAGAATTTTTTTTCATGCAAAGGGTTGTTTTATTTTATTATCAGTTGCAGTTAAAACCAATTCTAATCAATGATGAAGTTAATAACTTTATTGTTTTGTACTGTATTAACTAAAATAACCAATCAGCGCTGCCCTTAATTCATGCCTTAGCCATCACCATCCAATCCGAAGCCAACTGGCCAGCCTGTCGCGCATGCGCACACGAGTCGAACCTCAATAAAAGGTTCGTCGAACATTCCACTAAAGGTTTGAAAAATTCGAACCTGGTCGAACTCGAACCTCGGCCGGTTCGCGACACCCCTAGTGATAATGGCTAAGAGATGAATTAAGTGCAGCGCTGATTGGCTATTTCAGTTAATACAGTACCAAAATTTAAGTTATTAACTTCTTCATTGCTTAGAATTAGTTTATTTTAATTGCAGCTGTTCACAATATAAAATAACCCTTTGCATAAAAAAAAATTTTTTTCCAAACCTAGACATACTTGTATTAAGGTCTGGCCACACTGTCCACAAAGTCGAACGGGTCGAATCTGATGAAAGTTCGAAGGTTTGTCGAACCGGTTCGACCCAGTCGAACCCCGAAAGTTCGACAGAAAAATCTGGTTCGACAAAAGTTTGCGACATTCCTAGTGGTAACCCGTTCATACGAGAGACACCCAAAAAAAAAATTTACAGCGTTTTTTTGTTTTTTTTTTCAACGCAAAAATAAATTACACATCGCCAAACGCTCATTCTCCGCTCGAAGGTCCGAACCAGATGCCAGAACTTCAGCGCAAACCGATATTTTATTCAAAAGTTAGAAATAAGTTTCTGAAAATGTCAATGGGAAAATGGTGGCCGACGGAGCTCTCAAATACATGATGGACTATGGCGCCAGAAACCGAAAGCGGGCGAAAATGGGCCCATTTTCCCATTGAAATTTTTAGGAAACCACTTATAACTTTTGAATGAAATGTCGGTTCGTGCCAACGTTACTGAAGGACCTTTTCCGAGAAGCGTTCTGCGCACGCGCGAGCGCCCGATGCCAAGCGGCGGAAGTCGGAACGAAAAATCGAGGAAATTCGGAAGGAGGCTGTATATCAGCGAGTAGAACGCGTAACTGCAGCATATATATAATTGTGTTACACAAAAAAAGAATGCCGACGGAAAGGAAAACACAACGTTTTGGTGGACGCCAAGGATGCTCCTCTTTAAAGTCGCGTTGGGCAGGCGCCGCTGCTCAGAGAGCGAAGAAACTGGTAGCATAGCTCCCATTATCGATTGGTAGCGCAGGTAGGTCATGTCCTCGATTTTTAATTCGTGCAGCCGCCGCCTGGTGCCGTCGGTATGTGGAAAAAGTCCATTCGCCTCCGAGCACCGAGCTAATGACGAAGACAACGCCACCATTTCTCCCGCAGCGGTTACTGGAGGAACTGCACGTGACTTCTATTTTGGCTTTAAGAACAGATACAGCGGAAGAGGTTACAGAGGTGCCACCCCCGTCACCCCGGCGGACGCGCCGCGTCGAATTACCGAAGTTGAAATGCACCTAGGTCGGGACGCGCTACCTGAAAGCCCCACTGAGGCATGGTTGTATAAAATCAATATTAATTGTGCCGCAAAACCCTGCAACCTAAAGATTTTAAAAACCTAACGCGCCCCTCTTTTCGTACTAAACTCCAATAAATTTCATACAAAAAGAGTCTTTTCCGTTTGTTTTTACGCAAAAACAGGCTTTCAAAAAGCTCAAGGTGACCACAGTACAGACAAACGATAAAGAGTGGCGCTGTTGTCGCATTTAGCTCAGTCTCGGTGGACGCCAGCGGCCCAGGTTTCGACGGCAAGTTTCCCAACTGAGTGTTTTAGTAACGTTGGTTCGTGCTGAAACATTGGCATCAGGCTCGGACGTCTAGCGCTCCCTTTCGCGGAGAATAAGCTTTCGGACATGCATAGTTTATTTTTCCGGTGAAAAAAAGCCTGTAAATATGTTTTTTTGAAACACCCTGTAGAGGCACACAAATTAATGGAGGGCGTGCGCACCCGTCATCTGCGGCGCGTCATCGCCGTGAGTGTGCAGGCTCAAAATTAGGGGTGTCGCGAACCGGTCAAGGTTCGGGTTCAACCAGGTTCGACTTTTTCGACTTTCTTGGGAAAAATTCGAAAAGGTTTGATTCAGGTACGACTGCTATGCGCATGCGCGACAGGCTGGCCAGTTGGTTTCGGACTGAATGGTGATGGCTAAGGGATGAAAAGGGCAGCACTGATTGGTTGTTTCAGTCAATACAGTACAAGCATTTAACTTGTTAACTTCTTCAGTGATTAGAATTAGTTTCTTGTAATTGCAACTGTTCATAAATTTAAAATAACCCTTTGCATAAAATAAAAATTCTCCAAACCTAGACATGCTTGTATCAAGGTCTGGCCACCCTGCCCACAAAGTCGAACCGGTTGAATTTGGTTAAAAGTTCAAAGGGATCATTGATCGGTTCAAACAAGTCAAACCTCAAAAGTTCGACCTAAAAGTCCGGTCCGACAAAAGTTGGCGACACCCCTACTCAAAATTGTGTTTCTTGTATGTTTAGACAGCCTTGAAGTTGGTACACCGCAACGGGTGACCTAGGTGTCTTAGCTGTAGATGAGAAATTTAGCCAATCCAGTACAACCGCTAACCTGTTGTCTTTAACGTGCACGCAATGGTGATTTTATATATAATAGCTTCGCTTGATTTACCTGCACCGGTGCAGAAAAGTGTGGGGCGGTGTACTTACGGTAGTATTTTAATATACATACCGGAAGTACAATGTCCAATGTACACTTTTGTGCACCGGTGCAGGAGTTGAAAGTAAATTGAACGAAGCTATACGCCTCGCAAGTGGGCTCATTTTCGTCTTCTGCGCATGAGAAAGGAAGTAGCGGTGACGTCAGAACTTTGAGCCCTGATTGGCTGATCGCGACCCCTTATCTCAGCGTCGTCTGCTCCTTTGCAACGTCGTCTGCTCGCAACATCGTCTGCGACTGTCTTACCTTTCCTGCGCCTTTCGGAAGTGCAGGTCTTTACGAGCGAGTTCGACTTCGCCTTTCAGAGAGGGCAGACGAAATAACTCGAGCGGTACGTTGTTTTTGTCTAATACTAGCAGACGCGCATCAAGGAGGGACGTCAAAGGACTCACTGGCGAGGGGTCCCGAGGAGCCGAGGTTTGTTTGCGAAGAACCGAGAGTAAGGGTGGTTAGTGTCCGCAAGTTCCCTCCCAAATACGTTTTCCCTCCTTTCGTGTGCGACGAGACCCCTCATTCTCTAACGGCGTCGGCGGGTTGGCGTAGTTAACGTCGTCTGCTTTACGTCTGCTAATCAAAGCGATGGCTGCTTTACCTTTCTTGCGTCTGTCGGAGATTCACAGCTTTTTGACCGGCGAGAGTTACCGTTGCCTCGGGAAACAAGGAGATAACAGGAGGAAGAAATTGACCCCTTAATCTAAAATCTAGGTCAGCGATCAAAGTATAATACGGGAAGGGTTCACAAGGGTCGCGCGGGCGTATTCCATTCAGCACGCCAGCCGGTCGTGGGCAGACGGTCGCCGAGTCGCGGAGTGCCTGCGAGGCCTAACTGCGCAGAACGCTTGGTCGCGTTCGGTGGAATCGTGGCCGTTGGAGCTTTTCCCGGGTGTTTGTGAATCCAGCGTTCTTGTTCGTCGTGGTCTGTTTCAAGTACTTTTTTATTTTTTTTTTTCTTGCTGCTTGAAGTCGGGATGCGTGAGAAGCGCACGTAGAAAAATAAACGTCCGTGGGTCGTCACGACCGCGACGCTGTCGGCCATGCTGATTTGATCGTAAGAATTGCGTAAGACAGCTTCGGAGCTGTCGTAGAATTTCATCGTAACCTGCGCAAAACTTACGAAAATTTCGTTTCGTGAATACGATTTTGTTCTTAAGTTTTGTCTTACGCACATTTTTGGCGTAAGATCGTTTCGTGAATCTGCAGCCTCTGCACTTCCGAAGGTCGCAGGAAAGGTGAGACAGACGCAGACGACGTTGCAAAGGAGCAGACGACGCTCAGATAGGGGGTCGCGATCAGCCAATCAGGGCTCGGCGTTCTGACGTCACCGCTACCCCCTGCGCAAGAAGCAGACGAACTTGCCCTCCGCATTGATTATATATTATAATATAAAAAGCAACTTCGAGGCACTGTTATTCGTTAGAAAGATCTCACAAAAACGTCATACATGTTTCTTTAATAAATTAACATTTTTAATCGCCATAGATACAAACATAGCCACTCCGTGACGTGGCACATCGTCTGCTCTCATCATCCTACCTGCTCCGTCACAGGAGAGCGCCTGCGAGGTGGCGGCACCAAAACATCTTGTCGCCAATAATGGAAAGGCTAGCTGCCTTTGTCTCTGCCCAGCAGTGTTGCGGAATGGGCACCCCCATTCCATTTCAATTCCATTCCGGGGAATTAGAGTTTTCGATAATCCATTTCCTTTCAATTTCTAGGAATGGAGACACAGCCCATTCCCACTCCTGAAATGGCTAAATCATTCCATTCCATTCCTTTAATTCCTAAACGTTAAAATTGGCACTTGACAGCTACATTTTGTTGCCGGCATAAGCAGCATAAAGCTGACATTATCAAATGCAGAGACAATTGCAAAAAAAAAAAGAAAAAAAAAGCCTAATTCCTCAGAAAAGCACTGATTTTTACTAAGCGGACCGCTGGTGGCAGAAAGTGTTTATTTGCAATGTACTGCAAGCATCGAGAAAGCCCCTTGAAATGTCTATGCTTGTTTAAGACACCAACAACACCGGTCTCGCGACCACGTGGCTCGCAACAAACAGCAAAACTTTTTTACTTTTTTAACTTTTTTGCATTTGACTTTTAAGACATACGCGGCCAGCGTGTTTGTTTGATAAGACCATAAAAATATCCAGTTCGTGCGTGGCGCAGGAATAATATTCTTCAAATACAGCAACACGGCTAGTACACTGCTGGAAGCGACTCCATGCACAGTGGAAAGAACATATCCTCTGACAAAATGCAACCTCTGCGGCGCAGCACGAGGGACTGTATAGACCATGTCACGAAACCTGTTTTAAAACGCATAAGTTCACGCTTGCTTTACTAATCTCGATATTTTTTATCATATTCAATTTTTGGCTGGTTCGCCTGCCCTTTTCCACCCTTCGCATACTCATTCTCGTGTTTCCTCTTCAGACGGCGAATAAAGTTCGATGATATACACTCCGTGCGGGAACTATAGGGGGCGCTTTGAAAAACGCGCGCAGCGCCGCTAGCGGAGGAGCTGGCGTTCGACCGTGAGGCGCGTTCAGCAGCCTGGGGCGCCCTTTCGCATGCGAAGCTGTGGCGGCGGGAGCGCGCACGGACGAAACTTTTGCTTTTTGAGCCGATACGTTGAGGATGACGTTGCATGAGTGCTGGGGCAGAAGGGCATTTAGCTGTTCTCCACTTCTTATATATTGAGTTTGAGTCATTATTAGGGGTAATTTCTCTAGTTGCGGCCAAAAAAGGAGTTGGAGCGATTTGCCGGAAAACAAGACGGCCGCCATGATAATTGCTCTGAGTGGGAAATTTATTTCGCTCGTCGCAGTAAACGTAGGACTGCTGGAACGATGATATTGGAGGCGAGTGAGATGTTCTCTAAGTTTGTGCACGAAGTGTGCCAAGTGTCATTTAGACAGCAGGTGTGAAAGCTATGTTTCTAATGAATAAAGAAATAAAGCTGTACGGTATATCCAATATTGGACCCAAAATGTTGTGTTATAGCGGCCTGTGCAAAGTGCAGATTTGGGCACACAGGTGCCTGGACTTGACAGTAACATGACACAGCACTTATTATGAAAAAAAAAAAAAAAAAGGTGCCATAGGGAAACCAGGTGAAAATTTGGTTTGAGCGGCGTAACTCAAAGGGAACCGGTTTTGACAATGAAAAGGCTGTCAAGAGAATACCACTGGTCGGGGGACGTAGAGACTTTAGAGGAAGGAAGGGACTAGTGGACTGTACTTCCAATTGAAACAACTTTACGATAGGTGGTTCCAAAGCCGAGAAAACAAAGTTGACGGCCAACACACGGTTTGGCCGCCAAGTGCTTTTGCGGTCAGCTGTTGTATAATAACCTGTTGTGAGAGGTGCTGATTTTCGTCGCACAGGTACTTTGACATGACCGTAACTTGGCACAACACTTATTATAACAAAAATAGTTGGCATACCGAAACCAGGTGGAAATTTAGTTTGGGCGCCGTAACTAAATGGGAACTGGCTTTGACCGTCAAAGGCTGCCAGATATTACCACTCATCGTGGGAGGTGCACACCTTACAGGCAGGAAGGGACCAGTGGACGGGTACTTCCAGTTCGAACCACTTCGCGATAGGTGGCTCTAAAGCCGAGAAAAAAAATTGTTGTCTAGAGAACTCGGGGTGTCAGCGTTTCCACATCCAGAAGGAGGCTGATCAAGCAAGAAAGCACACCACATAAACTTTCATACTCAAACGCCGATTCTCCAGTGATTCCGAGTTTCATTGTTGTTTTCTTTAGATTTATATTTGTCACTTTTTTTACCGTTCGAATCTGTCTTCATGAAGTACAGATTGCGTGCCATACTTGTCCGGAAATATCATCGACACGTACGATGGGGACGAAACTTCTTTGGAGGGCATTCGTCCAACGAAATTGGCACAGCATACCCGCGAGTGTGAGAGGGCATTTCAGTTCGTCCCATCGGCGCTGACACATGTAGGCGTTACTGGTACGAAAACAAACGCAGAGCGCAAAGCGGCAGTGTAAAATATGTCAGCCGTGCCGACACACTGGCAGACATGATCGGGACACCAAATTTTTCGCGCCGTACGGCACGGCTCCATCGTTGTCGCTGCCCCACAAAACATCGGCGAGGTGAAAAACTGTGAAGCTTTGTCTCCACGAGATACGACGCATAACTATTGAAGCACTTAATGACGCAGCAGAGGCAGCACTTCATGCTGTGAACCCCAGCGCAACCGCACCGCTCAGACTTCAATGCGTACCAACGTACGTGGCGTGGTTTCGGTTTTGTTTTCTCTGGAGTTCTCATTGCCCACCTTCGGTACCGGCCGCGCGGCGGCGCGCCAGTCGCGTCGCACGGAGTGTATACGCCAACTGCACCGTGTATAGTTTCCTTGCACAACTTTCAGCGTGCAGCTTGTTTATTTTCTTTGCGACTAATGTAGAAAAATGTCTTCTACGATGCCATGACTCAATCTGTATTTATCTTGTCTTCTCGTCCGAATGGACCTTTTCCAAATACCGACGGCACCAGGCGGTGGCTCCATGAACCAAAAATCGAGGAACTGACCTACCTGCGCTACCAATAGATAATGGGAGCTACGCTACCAGTTGCTTCACTCTCTGAGCTGCGTCGCGTGCCCAACGCAACTTTAAAGAGGGAAATCCGTAGCGTCCACCCAAACGTCGTGTTTTTCTTTCCGTCCACTTCCTTTTTTTGTGTAACACAATTATATATATGCTGCAATTACGTGTTCTACTCGTCGATCCACAGCCTCATTCCGAATTTCCTCGATTTTTCGTTCCGACTTCCACCGCTTGGCATCGGGCGCTTGCGCGTGTGCAGAACGCTTCTCGGAAAAGGTCCATTGTGATGTCCCTCTTCGCGCTGATCGAGTGGCGGGTTCAGGCAGCAGACGGTACCAACCGATTTATTCTTCTACCTCGGTATCAGTTGTTCGCGTAGTGGCGACGGGTCGGGAAGTCAGCGTTGACGAAGCTCTTCACATCAAGATACAATTAACGGGGTAATACCGCACCGTTCGAATTGACATTCCCCGTGTTCCCTCAACAACACCGTCCAACTGACTACTCACCGCCCCGAACAGGGTCCAGGACAAGGAGCACGAATGCAGACCGGACAGCCGAGACGTGCGGAAGCCAAAACCTCAGTGGCAGCTAGTACACAGCTCTCCTTCTCAGTTACCCTCACAGAACGGTCGCGCCTCGTCTGGCGCGGGACAATCTTTCTGCAGGTCTAGTCAGTTCGGTCACACCAAGAGCGGTGACGATAGTCTACTTCACCTTATGATGGACTTTGACAGACAGCACGAGAGCCATCGAAACCAATCCAGTGCTTTCTGAGTGCTGCGTCACCCTGCAGTCCCGCTCATGGTACTGGATTGCCTAGGGTGACTCGTAGCGTCCACAGCGGTCCATCGCAAGGTGAAACAAAGTATCCAGAGACTAAAGTCAAGGGAAATGAGCGGGAATCCGCTAGCTTGCTTGTAACCCCAACCCACTAAAACATAAAACACAGAAAACAAGCATTGGAACAAAGACCAAGTAATATACAAATGCAGTACAAAAAAACAAGCCTCGGAGCAAAGCGCAAGAGGAAAAGAGGGAAGTGAATCTCGCTTTGGTTTTAATGCCGAAGCAAACCCACATTTCGCACTTCAAAGGAGTGCGCACGAATGAACGTGGAAGGCAGCAGGGTTGGCTGCCTGCTAAACAACATGCCTCGAACTATAAGAAAACAATACCTGATCATCTTTCGACGGCGCCCAAGTCAACGAGTTGTCAGAGCTCTGCGAGTTATGAGTTGCTTCCGCTCCCAGATCTCAGTCTGTGCGCGCGCGTGCATTCTACAAACCGTCGCAACAATAACAAAAAAAAGCATGACAAGAAGTACGACGAGGAGTTGTGCATGGCGGTTTCTTTCTTTGCCGCTCCCTTTTCTTTTGCTTGGTGCTTGGTTTCTTGTCTCGCTCTCGTGTAACGCCATCGAAGCCCGACGCCCGCGCGTCCGTGAAAGGCGCCACATTACCCCCCTTTCCCCCTTTGCTCTTTGCTTTGACGCTTGTTTTTTTTGTATTGCATTTTGTTGGCGTATAAGTCTGTTGGGCTCCTCGCGGGCTAGCAGTTTCCCGCTCATTTTATTTCTGAGCAACTGACTCACTGACTGGCTCGGTTTAGCTGACCGTAAACACTAAAAAAGTAAAAAAAGAACCGTGCCTCATTCCATTCCCATTCCATTCCGGGCAAAAGGCACCTAATTCCATTCCCATTCCATTCCCTTCAACGTTGCCGCCATTCCATTCCCATTCCACTCCGGGGTCGTGAAAATGCGGAATGATTCCGGAATCATTCCAACTCTGGAGTGGCAACTCCGCAACACTGCTGCCCAGTGCCTCCCTCCAACTAGAGTGAACGAGACCATCGTCTGCATCTCATGCAGGGGCAGTAGGGTCACCGAACGCCGGCGTCACCTGCCACGCCTAGCAGTGGCTGTTTTATATGTTCTATGCGGCTTTCAGAAATCCCCACGACCATTGTTTAAATCAGGATTTCACCGCATTGTATTTGGCATTCGAGAGAGTTTGGAAGCTCCCATATCATGATGTCCACGAGAAACTTTTGGAGGCTGAGAAGCCTCCCCCATGTTGTGTTTGGATAAACTGAAGGCCTGAGGACCAGTTTTGGTGGTCCTTATATAGACCACCAAGTTGAGCTGGAGGCCTGAAGCTGTCACATTTGGCAAGAGGTAGACAAGTCTGCAAAGGCTCTGTTCACATTGTTGCAGCCGGTTATATTTCCAGATTTCCGCCCATATCGGGTGCTTGGGGACCTCATCCAGCTGGAAATTTTGGAGGGCTGTCCTTCACACCCTCTGGTCATCAACCAAATTTGGGCGTATACGATTGATGTTCTCCCCACAGAACCATCCAAAATCTGGCTCCCCAGTTGTTTTGTTCTATGGTCTGCTGTAGGGGTGCGTGCAAATAGCTTGAATCAAGTGGCCATGCGTCATTAATATCTTCCACACTGCGACGGAAACCCAGGGCATACCGACTCTCTTTGCGGTGTTGAAGCTAGGGGTGATACAGCACTATTTGATTCAATCTAGTATTGGCACACCCCTAGTCTTCTGTCAAGGGCAAGATGAAGTAGCTGTTTGAAGAATTCCTGATGCATCTGGAAAGCAAGGAGAGGTCTTTCCACAAGAGCCAAGCGTCGGCAGAGAAAAGGGAAAGGGTGTGCGAACAGAAGGTACCATGCCAAGGTTCCTAGGTTTCAAGAATGTGACTGTGCAAGAGAAAGAGCTCCCAGGTGGCAGAAAAGGAGCTCAGCAATACATGGGCCCAATAAAAGCCATTAAAAAAAAAAAAAAAAAAGTTGGTTTGTGTGTGTGTTTATACAGCCTAGAACTTGGTCTGCCTCAAGGGGCGACGAGTCTCCCAGCTGTAGATGAGAAATTTAGCCAGTGCAGCACAACCGCTAGCCTGGGGTCTTTAACGTGCACCACGCAGTAGTGATACACGACTGCACGCCGGTACGATGCTCATCCAGATCGAAACAGGCAGGGGTGGGGATTGAACCATAAAGGCCATTATGAAGCAAGGAGCAAGCACATTCCCTGTAGGATATTCACTCCTAGAGCATAAGAACGGAGAGAGGTCCGTTAGCAAGTCATGTACCAACTGGCCCACCCATCCATTTTATTGTACTTGTGCCCCAAGTAGGAAACCGGGTGGTTTCCTTGCGACGTCGGGGCAGCGACAGAAACCAGACAGATCTGCCACCCTAGGATTCGTTGCCAGGAGCAACAGTAGCCTAACCAGCAACCGCAGTGTCGGGTGTGGCATTGTGTACTAGTATACCAGAACAGGATGATTCTACCCCCCCGTACTGCTGACTGGCTTGGCAGGTGCTGCAGCAAGACACTGTTGCCAGACAGCCACCAACACGAGCACGTAAACGGCCAGAATAAATCGGTGATTGTACGACTTAGTCTCTTCAGTGGCGAAATTGCCGGTTTTCAAATACAACATTTTTCGTTAGCGTAACAATGTTTTTTTGGTGTACGAAGGCACAGGTATATCGGGCACAGAATGCTTCAGGATTACGACTGTTTATGGAAGCAACAAACAGGTCTAATACGGTATTCTGCTATATATATACGGCTCGCCTGCGACGTCAGTCCGCCCCTCTTTTTGGTGGCCAGAAGCGCTTTGTTAATGCAGCAGAAGCGACTCCTCCCGCGCCCTTTCCCCCAGGTCTGTCCTCTTACTGGTGGCCAGAAGTGTCTCGCTAACGCACCGGAAGCCGCCCTCTTACGCGCCCTGTCCCCCATTACGTCCGACCAAGTGACATCAGCCTATCTGGTTTTGTACAAGAATGCAGTGTCAGGAAAATTATAAAGAGCCACCAGCATTTGCAAACTCATCCTCAACAACTATTCATAGTTTAAAAAAAGACGATCCACAATAAGCACAGAAGAGACTTTAAGGAGAGCTCGATCTAGGTCACTGGAATAGACCATTTGCTATATTACCCAAGCATCAAGGAGAATGCAGGGATTGGTGTTCCACGTGCCACACGCACACGCCTTCCCCGTACAAAAGATTCGAAATAAATAACCAAAATAAAACGGTGACGAAAGCGAGTGCAAAATACAATTTGTTTTAGGTTTTTGCTTTAGAAAATTTATTACCGCTGAGGCCAGCAGATTGGAACACCAATCCCTGCATTCTTCTTGATGCTTGGGTAATATAGCAATAGGTCTATTCACAACTGCACGGTGCCAGCAGGATTGGGCTTCACTGCCCCAGCTATGGCAGCATACATGTTTCACCAGATATACCTTCGGTACCATAATTCAGAAAAGGGGGGATTCAAGCAGCATTGGAAAGGGTTGTTCCAGTTTAGAAGTCGTGTCCCTGTTATATGCAAGCCCAACCTGCCCAAGAGGTTTACCTTCAGAATGACAAGCTGCGTCAACTTAATCTATCTGCCCCTCAAAGCCATTCTGTTCTGCGAGGATAGACATTGCCTAGACATGAAAAGACTCCTGAAGTTTGTTTTTTCTTCAATGCACTTCCGGGTCAAGGCGACGAAAGGCATATTTGCCTTTCAATTATTTATTAGCGCTCGTTTCTTTTGTGTAGGAATGCCGGAAGAGCTGGCCTAGCAATGAAGGCTGCATGTTTTGTGGAAATCTTCAGCTTCAACCAGTTATAAATCTCATTTCTGAACCGTAGTGCAACGTACAGATTTATGCAGGGAGCTTTTCTGTTAATGAACAATTTCTAGAGGTCTACCATGCCTTGGGGAGCCACACTGCAACAAACACAATGGAGTGCACTTCTTTATTACGTTTCGGCGTAAACTATGTACAAACGACCTCCTGACTGGAGAGGCACGTTCTCAAAGCTGTCACAACTGGAGTCCCAAAGCGTAGCCCCCAACTGAAGAAGAAACGGAACGGTCCTGTTGCACGCCGGTGGCGGCACCCGGGCCTAGCCGGGAGGGCTCAGATGACGTCGGCTGGAATGTGGATGCACGTCTGGTCGCTGGGCCACTCCGGTGCATCCTTCTGCTCCTTCTGCCTCGCCACGAGCTGCAAGACGGAGCAAACGACGAGCCTCGGCTTGTTTTCGAGACTGCCATCGCACTATGGCTGTCTCGGTTAACCCGAAGAGTTAACATGATTATCTAGAGGAAAAGGTCTCATGCTTCTCAACCGCTCTGGAACGGCGGGACAGAGACGAGGACATTGGTGGTCTCGAAGGGACCATATTGCTGGCGGCGCTTTGATGTACAATGAGAAGCAGAAAAAAATTGCTAGTAAAGTCTGTACCTAGCACTTTTTCTAGCCTTCTTTAGCACAAAAACAACAATGTTACGCACTGCATAAAAACAAAAAAAATTGCTAGGCGATTGTGTTGCATACGTGAAAAGTTTTCGCATCAAAAACGGTTATATCATTGTTTAGCAGCACGTCTAGCCTGTTCAGCCAGACGCCTACATTCATGGCGCTCCTCGTCGGATAACGTGTGGCATGCACGCATGTGAAATGATAAACCTGGTGATTTTCCAGAACCTACTAACCCACTCCTCTCCCACCTTGCCTACCTCTTCCCCTCCCTCCACCCCTGGTCACACGGCCTTCCCTTTAACCAACTGGTGCCAACCACCCTCCCTCCTCCCCTCCCCTTCGTCGACCAATCGGTGCCGAGCCTCGCGGCCATGCATTTATGCAGGCTTCACTTTTGGCCTTCATGAAACGCCAAATGCCTAGCCAAAGAACATTTCACACTATAAAGAAGTCGACGAGCACTCAAAGAAATTCGACGCATCGCAGCAAAAAAATGAACACGCCTAATTTTTCGTCTCCTTTTTTTCCGCCACTTTTCCTTCTCTTTCCGTCGCTTTCTTTCTCATTCTTTCTCACGAGACCATTGATGTCAGCGCTTACGATTTGCCGCGTTGTGCTCCCGTCTTTATCCGACAGGCTAGCCCGAGTACGGTGCCTGGGACATGCCTCCGACTGGAGTGCTCGGCGTCCTATTCCGCCCGCACGTTGGAAGTGGTCCACAAGTGGCAACGTATTGCGTTGCGGGAGACGGCCTTCTCACGCTATCGGACGTCGCGACCCCGGCAGTGGGTCGCGGCAGTTCTGACAAAAAAAGGCGAGCGTCGCGGTCGTTGCGGCGTCCCAACTCCCCGCTGTCGAAGCTTCCGTGGACCATCAAGCCGGAGAGCGACCCGAAGCAGGACGGGCGTCCGCCGCATCCACTTCCGCCGACGTAGCGCCGCCGGAATAGCGATGGGGAACAACTTGACAGAAGTGCAAAGTCATTGGGCGAAAATAAAGGAAACACAATCGACGACATGGTACCCGCACCGGTCGAAGACAAGTTCCAGTCACCGTGACGCTCGTTTGAAAAGTGGAAATTGTGTAAACCCTGAAGCTCACAAAAAATCAATTCCCGCTTTTGCGAGCTATTCTCGAAGCTCGTCGTCAATCAACAGGCTCTTGTTTCGGGATATTGCGGAACAATTAGAATTGGGGTATCATTGCAGACGCCGCGGTTCGTTCGGCACGCTACGTGTCGAGAGACGCACACGCCGGTTGGTCGCGAATGTTGGGAGTTGGCGAAGCACCCCTTCGGCGTGCCGCGCAATCCGCCGACGAGACGGCTCGTCACGAATTCGGCGAAGGATCTTAAATTTAAACAAGCGCAGCCGTCGCTCCCTTTTGGCCGTCTGCCACAAATCGTGCTCGCACCGGCAGATTTTTGCTCGGCGTTCCCGCCTGCGTCCGCAGACAATCTCGCCAGAGTCGTCGAAAGGATGCGAACAGCAGGGAGGGGCTTCGGTTCTCCCGCCTCCAGAGCAAGCTCCCTACCTTCGACAATGCTTTGGAATCTCGTTAGCCTCGAGCGTGCACGACGTCTGACGGCACGACACTTGGGCTTTTGTGACATCCTTTGTTGCCACTTTGGGACCACTTTTGAAGTGTGGGCGGAATAGGAAATGCGCCGGTTAGAGTTGTGCCCCAGGCGCCGTCCTGTAGCACCGGAGAGCAGACGGTCTGTGCAGAGAGCTTACGTCGTTGATGAAAAGGCTCAAGGTGGGGTAATATCCCTTGCACAGCCAGGTCTCGTTGTGGGTCCCAGACTCGAAGGTTGCTAGCCTCTTCATGGGACTGCCGCAATTCTGCGGGAGACGCAAATACAAACTTTTCGTTAATGCCCCCAAACCAGAGCGGCTTTCTTCTTTTCAAAGCCGCCAAGTGCCACAAATGTTTGCAAAGTAAAACGAAGGACTATCGGACATGCAGACGGTCTCACAATTACTTCTATCACTTCAGCATCCATCACTATTTCGTGTACTCTCTTTTAACGGATGTAGAAACCACACTTTCTACGAGCAAAAATGTAGGAACTGCGTTCACGCCAAGCTTTGCCAAGATGGCAGCTGCAAAAAATTACCCCAAATGTTCAAAGTCCACGCTGGTATGATATTTAGTTGCAAAACATTTAAATGGACTCATTATTTTCGTTGCCCTAACACCTACTCTAGTTGTGGGGGGGGATTTCACTCATATTTTGTTGCCTTCATGCCACGCAAGGGGACCGTGGGTACCTCGTGATAAGGGTTTCATATTTCGGGGGTTTATTTTTCTTCGAATTTGGGGGTGTTTTTTGGGGGTTTGGTGCTTTTTGGTATCAATTTTTGTCCTTTGACACAAAATCGGGGATTATCGGGGTTTACGTTAAAGAAAATGGGACACAGGATTCCCCAACTTCCAGGAAAAATGCTAATGCCCCAATTACTTGCAAAACGTCCCCGCACTGATAAAAAAGAAAAAAATACCGTAGACGAAATGTGTGGCTTCGAAGCACGAGCAGCCTCTCAGACAGTTTATTAAGGGGCTATGTGTCGGGTCAACACAGAATAAACCTGTAGACAAAAATTTTTCTTCCACAATTTTTATTCAAAAGCAGCTCCAATCCTGAGTTTTTCGGTTTCTCCCAATTTAAATAAAACGCGGCTCAGGGGTTAATTTTCGGAGTTTATCGGTATTTACCTGAAACGCAAAACCCTACTCGTGATGCGGGCTGAATAAACAAAGCCACGCTCCTGCAAGACGGCACAATTGATCCCGATAAGCAGACTAGTGCCGACCGATTGTGTAACAGCCTCTCGACTTCTAAACAGCAACCCAGAGCGCAACTTGGCACCACGTGACATAACCCGACAACCGTACAACACAACACGACCCCCTCACCCACAAGTGAAGGGTGGTTGGTACAGAACGGAGAAGAGCGCAAAAGGACTTTCCTGCCGTACGAGAAATAGGTTTGGCATTACATGAGGCACCACATGTGCTTTCGGATCTGAGGAAAGGACCCACCAGGATGGCACAGAAACAAGCTTTTTACGAGAAGTGGCATTACCAAATGTGAGCTGGCCATTCCTTGGGTTGCTGCCGGATGACACAAAAACTGCAGCCCAGTATAATCTGGAGTCCTGGGTTGCATGTCAGACCAAGTTATGGTGCTGCAAGCGTCTCTCGAGCAGTAAAGCATATCGAGCCATTGTAAGGCAGAATGCAGTGAGGGAAGCAGCAATTGACTTTTTGTAGCAGGTTTTGTAGCGGGAAATGATCGGTTCGGAGCACCCATCGGCGCTTTTGGAGCAACATCTGTATGGACAATACTCGAAAATGAAAAACTGATTTTATCGCAAAATGAGTTCCTCTTTGATAATGAAGGGTTCCTCTTTCATACAGACGCATATTACTGATTACCCTTTGTAACAAGAATAGATAGAATGTGAAAGGAACACACAGCCCTCTTTTTAGTAATAAGGCTCAGGTCAGAGTAGATTCCATTTAGAATGGGTATTAAAAAAATGGTTGAAAATGAATCATAACGCAACACTTCAGTTGAGATAAAGCCCTTCTCTTTCTCCCCCATTTATAGACGGTAATTAATTTAACCTGTAAATATAATTCCTCTAAAATGCTGGCTAAAACCAGCATATTAGCTAAAGCGTCTAACAATAAAAATATGTCCCCCCAAGTTTCATTAATCTGCCAAACTGAAGATTCTAATATCAAAAACTGCAAAAACTAGCACTTACAAATATTATAAAAACCTGCAGTTGCGCATTATAAGTGAGACTGCACACTAACGGCATTGGAAACAGAGTTGAGTCAAAGTTCACGGCCCTTTCAATCAACTGCTGCACGCAAACTAATTTGACTACATGTTTATTCAAAACTAAGACCCGAGTGTTTTTTTGTTTTTTTTTTTAATCAGAAGTTAACTTACAAGTAAGGTAAGAGAAATCCAACCTGTGAGAGTACTGAGCATAATTTCAAGACAATCGTGCTAACACAGGCGCTGTGGTGAAGCTCGAAGCACGCGTGAGTGCGAGGCAGTGAAGGTTGGCGCGGGCGGTGGGAAGTATGATACGCTGTAGCCAAAGCATGGAGTCATGTGGCAGACATGCTAGTCAAATGACCCCAACAGGAGCAAATAAAAAGCCCAGGTTCTGTCTTATCATAGATAGCCACCATCCCACTGTGTTGCAAATGTTTCTCTCGACTTCTAGCTCCCAACATAGACGTCATTGTCTGAAATTAAAACTATGATGGGGCCACTGCGGTTGACGAGAAATCTCTGTACTTCGTTTCAACGAGCCAATGGGATTAATCAAACAGCGTAAAAAGCGCGACATCGTGGCATGCGTCATCTTTTTGGATACGTGCTATTTTACTGGTAAACCAATCAGGCTCAGCGAATGCTCCGTGACTTGCGATTTTAGTACTTTGTGTTTGTGGTTATGTGCTCGATCCTTCAATTGTACTCTCATCTGATGTGAAACAAACAACTATAGGCTGAGTGGAGGCAGCATGAAATACATATATGTATCATTTTGCTCCCTGAATTGATGACTAATAAGTAGGGGTGTGCGAATACTCGAATATACGAATTCGAATCGAATAGAAAGCTCCCGAATAATTTGATTCGCGAATCGAATTCCTAGTATTCGGTCACTCGAATATTCAATATATTTGGCTAAAGACGCGCGGTCGGCGCGGAGCTGACACAGAAAGCTGTTTTTTCGTAAGCGCCGTAATGTTAGACAGACCATGCGAAAAACAGCTCTTGGTCCTACCATTCCACAAAAATCTAATGCGCAGGTTAGAAAAAGAAAAGTAACGAACGCCACAAACTTTATAGCACGCAGATTTACTCACGATCGTGACGCAACCTACCCTTAAATTACAACCGAAACACTCCGTTTCGGTTGTAATTTAAGGGTAGGTTGCGGCCTCCCAACAATTCCAGAGAGGAATTGTTGGGAGGCCGGAATCTCGCGCCATGCGTAATTCTTTTCACGAGTAAAGCCCCTCGTTTCAAATTGAAGTACCAATGTAAAACACACTTAGGGGGCCGCACTCACAGAAATCGGCGACTGCACAGTCAGAGAAAGAAAAGCACGTTAACCACGCCGATGAAACCAGCAGAGTTATCCAGAGCCTAATGTAGAGAGTTTGACCATTCGTTGGGAAGTATAGGAGACAAATGGGGAGGCGCCATTGGCCGAAAGAGGACTGGGCGTGTTCCAGGGCGTCTTCTGAAATTTAAATGTGACCACCCAGAAGCCGGAAATAATACCCTGGCGATGGCCGTGAGAAACAAACCTGATAACTGCATCGGAGTGACTCTCGGTGACTGAAAATATGGTACACGTGATGTTTCAATCACGCTCATCCAAAATGATGGTGGGAGAGTGCGACTAGCGGATCGATCGACATAATCCGTACACCAAGCGTCGAGGGCCGGGAAACTGCCGTCCGAGCGGTCACATTCTGCTTGAGCAAAACAGAGTTGAGCGGCGCATTCGTTTCTTACATCTTTATGCATGATCATGATCAAAACAAGACGTGCACCCTATTTTCAACCACGAAGAGTTACTACACTTCACTCTTACGCGCTAATTAAAACCATTTATGAACCATTTTTGATCAAAACTGTTTCTCGCTACCACCGCTAGGGGATTCTTTTCGGCGTCTGGTTGGTCAAGAGAGCATGCCAAGCCCTCTTTCCGAGTCTGACGCACACGCTGGCTCTGCCCGCGCCTCCCATTGACCAAACTCTCTGTATACACGGCTCTGGAGTTATCGTCATCATTCTTTTGGAACCGCAAGCCGCAAATTCTGATTCGGAACGAAACGGAACGGAAAAATAGTGTGCCTAGATTTGAGAAGGCTTCCAACCGTTCGATAGCCGCATTTGAATAACGAACTGCGAGAAGGTGACGAAAAGACGAAAGCGTTGATCGGGATTGGGCAGGCACGGCAGGGACGGCAGGCGTCGTCGCCCTTCTGTTTGCTCCCCTTTTTCCACGCGACAACACAACACATGCGCACTTACGACCAATCTGCGCTGAGGCTGTCTCCGTGGTTTCAGTTTCGCTTGCTTCCTGTTTTAAATCAAGGCTCTCTAAAACAGGATAGATAGACGGAAAAATGGATGCATAGCGGCAGTTGGACGGTGTCTTGCGCCACCTAACCACGTTTTTTTTTTTTCTTACTTCAGATTATATTGTTTAAGCCCGTTTCAGAGTGGCCTGTTTACTCAGATTTAACACCTATCTGTTTATTTATGTGAAATACAATTTTGGGTGCCCTTTTTCGTCCTTAAAATGGAAACCAAATATCGCAAAATGCCCCTTTTCTGAGATACCGTATTTACTCGCAGAATGAACACACTTTTTTTCCCGAAAAATCGATGCAAAGTTAGGGGGGGGGGCGTTCATTACGCGAAGTAAAATTTTTGCGTCCGTATTTACTCGGCTAATGAACGTACCTAGTATCCTGAAAAATCGAACTTCTTATCTCTTTGCGCGAGGCGCCCGACCCCGTAACGAAACCAAGCTGTGCAAAAGAAAAAAAAAAACCTCCTTTCTTTTTTTTTCTCCTAGTTCCTTTTTTTTTTTTTTTTCGCTTTTCGCAAGCTGTCTTGTTTCTTTAGGCGTTGCTTAGGCGAGGGCTCTCCGCTTATCTTTCTTATTCTTTGCGCGCTACGCACGACCCCCCCCCCCCCCCCCCCCCCGTAACCAAACTGCGCTGTGCAAGAAAAAAAAAAGCTCTTCTTTCTCTTTTTTTTTCTCAGTTCCGTGTTTTTCTTCTTTTTCCTTTTTGCCGTCTTTCGCAAGCTGTTTCGTTTGCTTAGAGGACTTCTCTGCTCCTCTTTCTTACCTCCTTGCGCGCGGCGCGCGATCCCCCGTAAACAAAAGGCGCTGTGAAAAAAAAAAAAAAAAGCTCTTCTGTTTGTTTTTTTTAGTTCCGTGGTTTTTTTTTTTTTTTTTTCTTGCTGCCTTTCGCAAGTTGTTTCGTTCGCTTAGAGCGCTTCTCTTTCTTACCTCTTTGCGCGCCGCCGCGCGCGTACCAGAAATCCAGACTGCGCCGTGCAAAAAAAAAAAAAGCTTCTCTCCATGTTCTTTTTTCTTGCTTCTGTTGGATCTTTTTGAATTTTTTTAACGCCTTTTGCAAGGCGTTTTGTTCGCCTACGCTGCCCATGCATTCGCGACCTCGCTGCACCAGGATAGAAAAGTGCGTTCATTTCGCGCGCGTGGGGGGATGGGGTCAAAATTTTGACATCCGAGTTGGGGGTGCGTTTATTACGCGAGTGAAAAAAAAAGTAGAAATTTTGAGAGCCCACTTGGGGGGTGCGTTCATTACGCGAGTGCGTTCATTGTGCGAGTAAATACGGTATATGAATATTTATAAAAAAAAAAGTATAAAAAGAAGGCATGCGTGGCTGTAACTTTGGTTTTTTGTGACATTTAGGGTAGATAAATTATATTTTGTGCCATAAAATTGGATTTTTAGTGCCCAACATCCAAGAGCAACTACTTTTACTTTTTTTTTCACCAGAATGTTTTTACATTTTAGCTTTTGTTCCATACAAGATGCATATTCTACACCAGGTGCATACTCTGCACATATAATAATCTCATTTGCAGCACACTTTGAAAAATTCCTACAAATAAAGTCACTATTCGATATTCAATTCAATATTCGGCTTTTCTTTCTTGATTCGATTCGGTATTCGATTCGAAAACTACTATTCGGTATTCGCACACCCCTTATTAAGCTATTTTTATTTTTTGCTTTGTTTAAGCCCATCTTGGAGCATGTGTGGCGCACATCTTAGCAAAAATGGCATTTTGGTGCAAGATGTAGCAGACTTTCCTTCGTGGCACAGTTTGGCGCAAATGGTGCAGTACTTCCATCACTGAGAATGTGTTTGAGGGTTGCAGTCCCCGAGAGAAATGTGACAGAGCGCCACGAAAACCCTTTTGACATGTGTGATGCATACTTCAGAGGACAATATGTACAAAAGAACACATAACTGGAAAGAAACAAATTAATTGAGAAGAACAAAATTCTAAATGTGACCACACAGGGATTTGAACTCACGACCCCATGATTACAAGCCCGACATTCTACCACCGTTCCAAAAAGGGGACTCGAGAAAAAGGAACCAAACTATCTATTCACTGTTCAAATGCAAACGCCGGACGCCGACGTTTGCAGCGGCGCATATATCCAGGACCTTTCCGTGTCGGTGCCTGATCCCACTACTCCTTTCTAGTACGCGCCGCGTTTTCCACCGCTTGGTGGTGGGTATGTGAACGGGTCATTTCTTTTTCCCGTAGTTCATAAACTGCATTTGTTTCTTTTCTGATTAAAATACTGAACTTTTATAAATAATCGAAACAGTTTACGCCACTTAGACTTTGTATTTCAACAAAAAAAGAAGCTTTTAGCGGCTCTGACCAGTATGTAGTAAGCCCAGGACCGAAGACGTCACATTTTGCGCGCTTCCGGTACCGCGGGTCGCCCTCGTCGGTGGAGGAGCTTTCCGCGTCGTCCGGTTAAAATATGACGCACTGATATTTAGTTACTCTCTCCGTGCCCGCTGGCTTGCCCGAACCCCAAGAGACGTGGAAACCGCAAAAAAGGTAGACGCTTAAATATGATTGCAGGGCCCCTTTAAGCTGAGTGGAAGTCCATCCGCTTCATGCACAGGGGTTGAGGTAACGTCAGAACACCGAGCTCAGATTCGCTCCGATTGGAAGAATAGTAAGTAGAGCCCGAGGCAGCTAGCCATGCAGCTAGCCTCGAGGTCTACCCTCTATCCTTCAAATCGGAGCTAATCGGAGCTCGGCGTTTCGACGTCACCGTAACCCCTGCACACGAGGCGGACAAACTTGTGTTCTGCATTAACTTTCTCAGGGTTTTCACACCCCCGGCGTGGGAAGACGGGGAGCAGACTTGCCTGGTACAGTCGCTGGGTCATGGACGGGGGCACGAGGGCGTCCGAGAGGCCCGACAGAAACAGCACGGGGACCCTCACCCGAGGCACCTTGTCAATGGACCGGAACTGCAAGCGGGGCAGACATGTCCCGTCACGCTTCGCACTGCTCCCGGGAAACCGGAATATTAAATTTCACGGCAACAGCCGTTACAGGGACTTCCCAGCCGAATTTACGATGGCAGGACGGCAATGGGCTGAAAACTCAGTTTCAAATGCTCTCGCACGTGCACCGCCCTGTGACACCAGGCAATGTGCACATACTATCTTGCCGGGCGGCAATGTCCTCTTCTACAGTTGGCGGGAGATGCCGCCGCACGACTATGCAGTGCAGTGCTTGCTCGCACGCTTCCGAAGGAGAGGGTTGCTGCGAACGTGCCGCCACGCCAGCTTTGGCCGCACGCCACCTCGTCTCCTGCAAGGGCGACGGTACCTTCCCGCAATACTTGAAGGATCAAAATGGGAGACGACTGTGATACTCTGCTCCACAGGTGGAGCATATACAGCTACTCTATACTTCATTTCACCTTACGATGGACTGCAGATGACACTACGAGACATGGAAGCCAATTCAACGCTACGCGAGTGTCATGTGATTTTCGGTAGGGGAGCAATGCGACATGCATGTGGGCGTGTCATCATGTGACACTTTCTTGGCACTGGACTGGCTGGGATGACTCGCAGCATCTGTGGTGGCACATCGTAAGGTGAAATGGAGTATAGAAGTAGAAAAAGATGAAGTGTAACCAAGGTCAAATCACGAACCAAAAGTTGTCAGTCAACGCCAAGCGAGTTACTACTTTTGTTGCGCTCGTGTCCTTAGAGTGCTCATCTTCCAGGTGCGCCGTTACGTCGAACACCAAAAACAACCAGCTTGCCCAAACGGCAGTTTTGATGCGAGCATAGCAGCGCCGGACAGGCTCGTCTCACCTGGCTCTTGAAGCAGAAGTCCGGCAACCAGCGCAGCCAGCCGAAAAGCAGGCGTCCCACCTCGGGCACCGAGCAGAAGGTGTTCTCCACCACGATGCCCAGCAGGCGGCAGGCATGTTCCGGCCGCGACGCCAAGTCCAGGGCCACGGCGCCGCCCAGGGAACGTCCGAAGACCAGCAGCTTGGTTGCGTCCAGCCCCGGGTGCTGCGCCAGGAAGTCCAGGCCCGCCTGGGCATCCCGGTACAGCCCTGCGCCGGATGGGCGTGCGTTAGAACCAAACCAAATTAAGGCTGGTCCACACACTTGCATTCTCCTACGCACGATTTGTAACCTTTTACAACTAGAGAAGACTAGAGAGGCTATATCACAAAGAGTTGCTCGACTGGGGTCACGTGGCTCATGTGCCACATTTGCTATACGAGCTGCAAGGATTTGCCAAAAGCGCCGATCGTCTGCAAGCGTCTTGCAGACTTCCTCCTCGCCATGCAGCGCATGCACACTTGCGACGAATTCTTGTGGGAGCCGTTTGCCATCGAATTGCAAACGCTCCCCGTGGTTTGAGAGGAACCTTCTCTTCGATCTAGGCTCCTTAGTAAACACTAGAGAGTCCAGAATGAAGAGTGGGTCCGACCGAAACCAGAGAGAGCATTCGCAATTTAATGGCGAACGACTCCCGCAAAGAACAGACGCAAGTGCAGATGCGCGGCATTGTCAAGTGGCGAGGAGAAAAGTGGGTGGAAAAGCGGAGACGCTTGCGGATCATAGATACTTTTGCCACCTCCTCACAGCTCGTATTGCGAATGCGGCACATGAACCATGTGATCCCGATTGGGCAGTTGGAAACTCTCCCTAATGTAGGCTCTCTAGAAAACACACTGGCATGGTGGCGCCATCTATGGGGTGGCCGTAGGACTAAATGCTACTATGGCGAAGGTCTCGTGGTATTGGCGAGATCAAATGTACATATGTGCTATCTATAAGAACTGGTCGTTTATAACATTGTAAAAAAATTTTCGGACCAATAAAGGACAAATGATGCACCGAAAATATAGGAAATCTATGGATATTACGAGTGTTTGCGGCTACCCGATAGATAACGGCGTTGTGTTCTCTCGTAATAAAAGATAATAATAATAATAATAATAATTATAATAATAATCATTATTATCATTGTTATTGGCCAATAGGAAGAAACAATACTTATTCAGATCTGTCTAAGCCAAGGAAGGCTTGTGTGGCATAACCTGGCAGTAGAGCACACTCTTCACATCATGAAATGGGTCACAGCAAAGAAAAAGTAGTAAGTAAAGTTTTGATTATTTGGTTATGTCATTGAAGTTTTTTTTTCCTTAAACCCTTTTTGAGCTTATAGTTAGGAGTTGCTAATGAAATGTAATCAGGTAGCTTATTAAAAATCTTTGAAATGTAAAATGATCTAGGTGGTGCTTTCCTCATAGTGATTATAATATCATGGTGTTTCATACAATGCAGTGCTCCTAAATTTACGAGAAAGCAGTCTTAATATTTTATAATAACTGAACCAAAGGTGTTTAAAAACAACAGTTTGAAGAAATATAGAATAGAAACAAGGCCACTTAAGAGAGTCAAACAAGTTATTAATATGGTCAGTTGGTAAACCATAGGAGAAACTTTTTAGCATTCCCTTCAAAATAAAATTCTGGTGTGCTACTGACAGGAGCAGTTCAAAAAGAGAGTAACACCATATTTAGGAATACTGTATGCCAAAGCATGCATAAGCATTTTCCTAGTGCTACAGGAAAGAAAAACTTAAAGGTTGTAGAGCTGACAAGATACATTTCTCAGGCGTTTCGACACAGAGGAAAGGTGCGCATTCCATGACTAGTCAGAATCAAAGTAGATTCCCAGATACTTGACAGACTATTCATATTGAACAGGATTACAACAGTGTAGTACACATTCATAGTCGTGTAAAAACAAAGAAAGGAAACACCCTAACTTTTTGCAAGGGCTTTGAACACACGCCAGTTTAGTTTTGGAGGCCTTCACATTTATCCTCTTCTTTTTCAACCAATCCACAACAGCAATGGCATTTCCTCGCAAGAAAGCGTGGCATATTCAATATCGGTACGACACGAATCAGGCATGTCAGCACTAGTTGACACTCTAGATAAGGAACTTAGCCAATGCGCGCGACTGCTAGCCCGGGGCCTTTAACATGCGTTGCGCAGCAGCGATACACGACCGTACGCCGTACAATGGTCGTTCAGATCGAAACAGGCAGGGGTGGGGATGGAACTTAGGATCCCCGGGTTCCGTGATGCAAGCTTTTTGCTCCACGTGCCCCGAGCTGCAGTGTTCAAACACGCTCCGCAAACGACGCTACGCGCTCCCTGCCGACAACGTGTCTTTGACTGGCGTATTTAGCGTCTTCTACCGCCTATGTGCCAAAAAATGGTCCGGGCGGCAAACTGCGTCGCGTGAGACGGCGTGCCGTGCCGTCCGATCACAATCTCGACAGTTGGCAGTAGAAGCTACTACGGGCGTCCGCTGCGTCCACTGCCGCTGCACTGTCACTGCCAGGATCGTGGCAGGCAACTGTGGGGAACGAGCGCGGCATCGTCAGGCGGCAATCGAGGGACCACAAATGAGGACGCAGTAAAAGCACCAGTTCGAGACGCGCTGTAGGCACCGCACCTCGACCAAATTTCAGTGCCACACCCCCGCAGGTCACAGGCAATTTTGCGAGGCTCGGACCAATCTGCCAAAAGGATATCGGGTAGCCAAATCCCAACACCTCGAACCCAGCTTGACTCAAGAATGACACACTCGGTTTAAATCCATTCGGATCCGTTCCACCGTCGGGTTGGGCTAGGGTGTTCGGACCTGCCCGAGCCCCCATAATCTTCGGCATGCCGAGATTCAGAACCACTCCGTTATATCGACTAAATGTGCGCTTTGCGATTGAGGATATCCGCAAACGGTATACTAAATTGCCAACTTTGTTTTGCCAAGTTCCGTTCTACAAAAGGTTGACCGTGCCATGAAGTAAATAAATTCAATCGTGCACTGCACTTGCCAAAGGTAAAAGGCAGGCGACCTCCCAGCAACTGTATGCACTGCCTATTCTCATCGACCATGCGGCCATTTTTGTCTCGCAGAGCAGAGACTCTCGTAACCTACGAGCCGTTTTCCTTGAAAGGAACTGAGGACACGAGCCCAGTGGAACATAAATTGCTTTCCCAACCCCTGGGATGCCCCACTCAAGATCTCAGAGAATACCCAAACGAGAGAATCCCCCGGTGATGGTCCGGCATTTGCTGCTGGCCATTAAATGCCAGTCCGGGGGCCGAACACCGCTAGGCAGAAGTCAACTGTCAATATTAAAAACACTGGCTAGATGGCGCAAGCCGCCGCTCAATTTTTAAGTGTTCAGCCATGCGCATCCATCTATCCCTACAAGGTATGAATGAATGCAAAAATATTCCAAAAGCAAAATTCCAAATTGTTAACGGTGGAAGACATTGTAATTTTGCTGCGTTTTTGTCTTAAACAGTCGCATTTTTTGTGTTTCGCGGACAAATTTATCACCAAATTGAAGGATGTCCAATGGGTAGTTCAATTTCTGTTACAATAGCAAATCTTGTTATGGAGTATGTGGAGGAGACTGTCCTTGAACAGAATGCACGCCCGATAGGGTTTTACAAACGTTATGTGGACGACACCTTTGTAATTTTAAACAAGGACCATGTTGCTGACTTTCATTTAGCTTTAAACAGCGTTGAATCATCAATCCAATTCACACATGAAGTTGAACAGAACTATGCGCTGCCTTTTCTGGATGTTAATGTGTTCCGAAATAGTACCAGTCGCTTAAATACAACAGTGTACCGCAAAGCTTGCGATACAGGCAACCTCTAAAGCTTTAACTCACATCATTCTGTCGTACATAAAAGGGCTGTCGTAAAAACACTACTACATCGCACCGAAAGCATTTCTTCTAATCCTCAATTGCGCGCTTCTGAGGATGCTGTTATTGTTGACCTGTTGATGAAGCAGAATTATCCGAAACGTTTTATTGACAACACGTGCAAACAGATGGGACAAAGAAGAAGTCAGGATAATGAAAGACTTAGGACAGGGTAAGTAACAATATCCTACTTGAAAGGTATTTCTGAGTCTATTCGCAGGGCCCTCGCCCCTTTGAATATCCGCACAGCTTTCAAACCCCATCGTAAACTATGTGACTTCATTTCTAAACCTAAAGATTACACCCCCCCAGAATCCGAGTGCGGTGTTGTGTATAAAGTGAATTGTCTAGACTGTGACGCATCCGGGGAGACAGGCCCGAGGCGCTGCACTCGCCTAAACGAACCCAAAAAGGGACGTGGCGAAGGCCACGGATGCGACGAGAGCGAAGACGGAATTCGTAGACCATTGTTGGAATACGGGTCACAGTTTCGACCTTGAGAATGCGTCCACTCTGGCGCGTGAACAAAGGTGGGGTCCACGCAGGTTCGTGGAATCATGGTTCATCCGAAGTGACTCATCGGCTTGCAACTCCAACCGCGGCCCCCTCCCCGATGTGTACGCGGACTTGCTTAGATAGGACTGTTGAAGTTTTTTCGCTCATTCCTGCTTGAAAGTTTCACTGATGATGTTTCCCACATGGGAGACGAAACGTTTGATTAAATTCTTAATCTTGTTAGGTAAAGTCGGCGCAGTTTTTTTTATCACCCATCTATCCATCCAGTCGAAGTGGCTCCCCCGAACAAAAGCTGCCAGCACTTACCCTCTTCGCTTGGGGTGCCCTCGCTGCGTCCATAGCCACGGTACTCCACCAGCAGAACGTTGCAGCCGCACTGGTGGAACAGCCCGGCCACATTGTGAAGCCTGGGCAACAGAGAGACCCACCGATGCCTTCACCACCCTCCCGCACGCTTTGCCTGTACACAAGTCCCACACCTACACAACAACCGCCTCTTGCTGACAGCCGCATTATCTATTGGAAAATAACTGACACACCTGACACCTGCCTACTGCAATCTGACCTTGGTCAAATAGCAGGTGATGTGACCAGTTAACAGTAATTCTGTTGTATGGATGCTTAGACAGCAGAAAGGTAGTCAGTCCCAATGCGAGTCTGATCTACCATAAGGAAGGTAACAGAGAAGGGGACGGACAACCATTTTATCTTCTCAGATATTGTTTTATTTTTTATTTATGCTGTTTTTGATTCATTTCCTGTGCCCTGCTGCTGAGTGCTGTAACGGGGGTTGGGACCTAGTCAGGTGATTCGTTTTCACCTTTTGTCCCAACCTCCCTGACATTGTGTCAAAAATAAATAAACAAACAAACAAACAAAAATGTCTTCTAGTCATTGGCAGTCATTGTTGTCCGTCCTTTCTCTGTGTTACCTTCGTTACGGTGGATGTTGTTACCAACACACTCGATTTGTACCTAATACCTGGAGTTTGATATATCTGCCGTATATGAGAAATTTAGCCAGCGCATTACCACTGCTGCCATGGGGTTCTTAAAGGGGCACTCAAGTGGATTCTGAGATTGTTTATTTATTGTCATAACTCAATCTATCGGCTCTAAGCATCCTAAAAACCAGAAATTACATTCAAGGGCAGCCAATTTCCCTATTAAAAATACCATCAAAGTTAAGCCACTCCTACCTTTCTGCACCGTGGCACAGAACACCAGGAGGCGCCACCGGACAGGAAGGCAGTAGGGACTTCCAGGCGGACTATATTTTCAAATATGCGCGCCTTAAAAAAATCAGTCCGCCGTGAAGCCATCACTCATGATTGGCTTTTGCGTGCCCACCCCTGCTGAAATCAAAATCAAATTGGACGTTTAGTGTTTATACAGCGAAAGGTTGGTCTGCCAGGACGGGGCAACACTGGTTTACACTGTAGATAAGCAATTTTGCCATTGCAGTACGATGCGGTACGACTGCTAACCTGGGGCCTTTAACGTGATCACGCAGTAGTGATACATGACTGCAAGCCAGTACGATGCTCATCCAGATCGAAACCGGCAGGAATGGGGCTGGAACCCAGGATCCCTGGGTTCTGCAGCTCGAGCTTTCGCTCCACGCACGTCGAGCTGGGTGTGCGCTTTAGCCCACTCGGCCACCAACCCCCCCTGCTGCCTTCCTGCCTGGTGGCACCCCCTGGTGTTCTGTGCCACGGCGCAAGAAGTGGGGCACGGCACGATTTTTGATTGGATTTTTAATAGGAAAATCGGCCGCCCTAAAATGTGATTTCGGGTTTTTTAGGATGCTTAGAGCCCATAGATTGGGTTATGACAATAAATAGACGATCTGAGAATCCACTTGAGTGTCCCTTTAATGCGTGTCATGCGGAAGTGATTTGCACGAACACATGCCAGTACTATGCTCATCCAGATCAAAACAGGCAGGGGTAGAGATTGAACCCGGGACCCCTGGGTTCTATAGCACGAGCTTCCACTCCACATGCTCCGAGCTGCAGCATGTTAGTACATTCGGCCATCGATCTAGTGCAACCAGTTGCCAATGGACTTAAACACTAACAAATGGAAATCTTGGAGTGTCACATGCTCAATCTTTGTGTCATATTTATCATCTTAATAGCGTGCCTTCTACTTCAGTATATGTCTATAAATATCATGGTGCTTGTATATTGTCCAACCTTTCATAGCAGTTATGTCAAATATGTGGCTAAGACGGCATCACTTATCAGTGATTCCATCTTAGTGGATGTTCCACTAAATTTGGCAAATTTCATCTCTTCATGGCGGGGCAAAAATGGGTCTCGCGCCTTATGTGTTTGAAGGTGCTTCACAGACACATTTCTGTCACATTGGTTTCATAAATTCCATCCCATGTCGTTTTCACATCAATAAATAAATAAACACTACTATATATGCTTAGAATTAAAAGCAAAACCTGCATTAATGTCAACCTACTCACCCTATTTTTAAACCCTAGGCAACTGCTGCAAATTTTCACCGACCATACTCGAACAGCGCTGACAAAAACATGCGACTGTCGAAAATCAAAGTAATCAAGGTATGATTGCTGGTGTAGAAGGCCAACTGTGAGCTCCAACAGGCAAGCGAAGCTACCAAGTAAGCTAGCAGGATGTTGACAGCGATAACTTTGTGAGCTTTGTCCTAAGTCTTAAGCTAGGAAAGACTGCATTAAAAACATGCGTAAAATTTTAACAAAATTTGATGAACTTGGTTTGCAATTTTTCAAAATGATTATGCAATTTTTTTTTAATTTTGTAAGATAAAATTTTTTTTAAACTTTATGAGCTTGGACTCGAAAAAAGTTTGAAAGAGAGAGAGAGAATAAACTTTATTCAGATCGGCCCAGCAGTTTTGCTTTAAAAAGTTTGAAACCTTCGAATTTTTCACACATTAACATTATAAAGCTTTTCAAACTAAAATTTTCAAGAAATCTTACAAGCTCCAAACTTTGCAAGGTTGAACCTCAACGACGTGCGCAGGTTTCGAACACCGCAAATTCAAACCGAACCAAGGTTGGAAAATACTGCAACCTCTCAAACTTGAATGGCTCGCAACGTCTCCAGTTCTTCTGGTGCCATTTTCATCTCGGTTCTGCTTTTGCACCTTGCGCGAAAAAGCGGGGAACGGCCTTTCCGGTTTGTTTGCTGGCAAAGAACCCTGTGCAGGTCAGCGATGGCGCACTGGTGTTTTCTTTCCTTCGTGCAGCGAATAAGGCAATCGCGCTACCTCGTTCCTTGCCACTCATTCGCAGACTGCACCGGTTATGCCCGGTTACTTAGGTTGGTTCAATAAGTGTTTAGTGCCTCCCAACAGGGCAAGCAATACTGGGCAAGTCTCAACCAAGACCACCTAGAAGACATTCCGGCATATAACATCGTTAAAGGGATACTACAACAAAATTTTTGTGCTTGTTTTTTGGCCTATATGTGTTCAAAGGAGCAGTATTGCATCAGACACAATATTATCTTGTTAAAAAAAAGACACGAAAAGGAATTTTAAAACAAATTAAACGATTAGCAAAGAGCGCCTGGTGGATGTCGCCAAAGCCTCGTTTTTAATGCCCATCTAGGAACCTTGAAAGGGAGTGACGATGACTGTCTCGCCTAGAACTACACATGCTTTGAACCCGATGCCATCCTGACAGCTCTCCGGCCAGCACAAGAGAAGAGGGCAGGGAGGAACTCCCCTCTCACCTGGACTCTCTTTTGTGTGTCCCAGATGTCACTATTTTCCCTCTACAAGATTATAGAAGATTTATCCGTCACTCAAAATGTGTACAAAAGAAGCTTTGGAGTTAGTTGCTGTGGCCCAATCGCTGGCGTGCTTCGACCGCTTCAGTGGCTGGAACAACTAGGGCATCCTGACGACGTCAGCCTTGCCGCAGCTTCGCTCATCCCGAAAGAGAGTATGTCACAATTGCACCGGATGTTACGTGCTCTCCGAGTGCTTGCCAGGATGGACTGTTTATGATGAAAAATAGAGCCATTAGGCTCCAAATTCAAACATTGTCATTTACGGATATAGTGGATCATATTCAGCCTACCTCTGAACACAACGGGTATATTTCAAATTTCGTTGAACAATCCCTTTACTGGATGCCCGACCTGCTCAAAGTATAAAACAGGCCGAAGCTCGGCGACGGCACGCGTCAAGACGGCGGACACTCCTGCCTCAACGTTGCCGTGCGCTAGCGTCACAATCGTTGTGAAACACCGCAAGATGCACCCACAACGACATGGATGCAAGATAGATAGCACTGTACGGATCGATTACTGTCGTCGACAGAGTCAGAACGACGGGGCGTTTCTTACGAATTCCCGGCCTCCAGCACACGCTCTGTGCCTTCCGCCGTGTTCTGGCTGCGCATATACACTCGAGGTACACGAGGCGCCGAGGCGTCGTCGAAGGTATAAAGCTCGTACCGAAAGCGAAACAGCCGAAGCTCCATCCTGCCGTTCTCACCTCGTCGGCAACCATAGTGACGTCGGAGGGAGGGCACGGGACGACAGGCATCGTCTCCTAGGCAACATTGCCACATCGGCCTGGGGAAAGCCCTCAAACGCCGGCATCAAAGCCCAAAAGACCCACCTGTGCCCGATGTTGCCCGCGTTTCCGTGCAAATACAGCAGGGTCGGGGCCTGACCGAAGCGGTCAGGAGGCTGGCGCACGAAGAGCGCGTGCAGGCGCAGGCCGTCCCGGGTGTGCACGGGGGGCGCCTCCCAGCAGGGCAGCCCCACCAGGGACGGGGAGGGCACGTACAGCCGCGAGTGGGGCGGCTGCTCCGGGTGGTACAGCAGCCAGTCCCCCAGCTGGTACACCAGTCCTGGGCCCGGGGCACGCACCGTCATCCTCAGAAGTGGCCTCGGCACCCGCCGGTCCACGCGAGCGCTCTGGATTCGCTTCTCTCGGCCCGTCTTCGATGCCTACCTTACTTCCAGCTTCCGCGCTTTCGAACGACGCCCGTCCCGTGTTGCCTTGTGGTACCCCCCAATTCAGTGTTCTACCACGTGCTCCCAGAGCTGGTCTACCCATTCCACATTGCTTTACTTCGAAAGGCAGGTCAACACATTTGCGTTGGAGCGTGGCCGAGCGGGCTGCGTTCGCTCGTCGCAGCTTGTGAGACCTGGTGCACTGGCGCTACCTATTGGGTAGCCTCGCAACATTTCCAATCTGCATATAATTAGGCTGTTAGACCTTAGACTGCATATAATCAGACAAATCTATGTACAAACGATTGGCGATTTTCATTTAATGTTTTCTAACATACTTTCACACCGTCACCTTTTGATCATTGTGCGCCGGGAGTATTTAATCTGCTCGAGAAGTTTGGCGGGTGAACCTGATGCTACAGATTTCTATTCTAGCCACTATACCCGTTTTCACCTGAAGAACCGTAGCAAAAAAAGTGTGACTCCTCGCAGAGCGCTGCTAATTTTCCCTTTTATGTAGAGAATTAAGATACGTGTCGAGACATATAAGTTTCAAACGCCAAAAGCGTTGCTTCTTTCGACAAACAAATCTCGTAAGAACTACTTCGCGCAGCGTATGAACAATGCGCAAAACTTCCGTTTTTCTTGAGGTAAGAAGGAGCATAAGTAAGGTTCCTCGTTTTCGGGTTTTATATTTTTCGAAAATCGGGGGGTAAAAATCGGTTGCTATTTTTCAGGCTGATAATCGGGGAGAAATCGGGTCTTTCTGAAGCCATTAGGAAATCGGGTTTTCTCGGGTCTTATTTATGAAGGGCAGGTACATGAAATATGTTATTTACACCAACAAAAGTCAACGAAGTATATTTTATAGCAATGGTGCTCGATCTTACAGTATATTTCCGCCTTTCGACTCATTCTCAAGCGAATATATGCAGAGGTAACGCAAATCAAAGAAGTTTGTTACAATCAAACAAGTGACCGAGGAAGCAGTTTTGAAACGGATACGGAATTGTTCTTATTTTTTCATAAATTCAGCTAATTTCAAGACTGGCATTTGGGGAGAGATCGGGTTTAATCCAATTTTCATAAAAACTGTTCAAGGTGCAAAAATCGGGTAATATCGGGTTTTCCTCGAAAACGAAGAACCCTAAGTATAAGGCCGTAGATCGCTGGAGTCACAAATAAGAAATGGTCGCTTATAACATTGTCAGAATTATTTGGAGTCTAGGTGAAAAGATGACGCATAAAAAAACTGGAAAATATACCAGCATGGAAGTGTTCTAGGGGTACCTGGAGCACTTCCCTGCCGGTGTGTTGTCACCATAAGCGGTTACAAGCGGGCACGACGCAGTCAGGTCGACTCTCAAACATCAAAAGCGTAAACCTGTCTTAACCTTGCTTGGACATCTGGTGTCAGACACAGAACTGCAATTCGGAAAGACCAACTCGGCACCAGTGTTGGGTAAAGTGCATCTAAAAAGTACTTGAAGCAAATTTGTGCAAAGTAAATTAGGGGTTATGAACTTCAAGTAAAGTGGTAAGTATATTGGGTGCAATGTAATTGAAGTAAAGTACTAAAATATAATGTACTTTCAAGGTGAAGTACAAGTACTTTTAGAGCGCAGCTCTTAGCCACCCGTTTCCCCGTTTTGCGGCATCATCGTCGGCGTAACCGCCCCACTTAATTTAGCGGGAAAGTGAATTGGTGTTGTGGTCACGTGACGTCAATTTTCCCGCTAAATTCTAGTGGAGAAACTGAATTTATTCATGGGTGACGTGACGTCTTTTTCCCCGCTATATTTAGCGGGGAAACTAAATTGGTGTTACGGTCACATGGCGTCAATTTTCCAGCTAAATTTAGCAAGAAAACCGTGGGAGGAGGGGAGGGTATGGAGGAGGAGGAGGAGGGTAGGAGGAGGGTAGAGCAGGAGGAGGAGGAGGGTATACCCTTCCCTCCCCCTTCTCAAGAGCTGCGCTCTAATTTCGCATTACAGAGATTTGTAAAAGTCCTTCATTTTTTAACACGATCTTTCACGATGCCCAAGTTCGTCTGCTCCTTGAGCACCTCATGACTCTCAAGATGTGCCCATGTGATTTTGTTTTTCCTCGACCTCAACCAATGACAGGGCGCACTTGGCTGACTTGTCGCCGCGTGTTCCTTGCGGGTTCTCTACGCTGCCCTTTGATTGATGTGCCTCTTCTTGCGCTCCGATGTGGCGAAGACGTATTAGAACACTTGCCCGCCATATACACTTTTTTTTTAACTGGTATGCAATGCCCCAGCGGTAATAGATGCGCATTGGTTACTTTCGGAAATGGAGGCGAATATTGAATAAAGTCAAGTGGCTTCAGAGTTGACAAATCATCATTTTGTAATACAAGCTTAACCAAATTTGAGGAATGTACTTTAAGGTCGGGAGTTGTACTTTCCTCGAAAAGTGAAAAAAAAAAAAAAAGCTTTAGGACTTCTTGAGGGTACATACTCGGAGAATGTACTTCAGGTAAAGTACAAGTATTCTAAACCTCGCTGAAGTGGTATTTGAAGTATAATGTACCTGAAGTACTTCCCAGCACTGCTCGGCACCACAACTCCCTTCCAAATCTCCCTCAACACTTCATGCCTGCCGTAGTTTGACTATGCTCTATTCTTTATAGCAGCTGAATTTCTTTTGCCCTTACCAGTTGCATACCATGTTTCATGTTCACTGAGGTATTCTGTCTTTCCAGAATCCATACCCCTATAGATCATTCTTTCTGTTGACTCCCTTGATCACAAATTATTGTTTGTTGAGCTCTTTACTCTCATGATCATTAAAAATTGTGCATGTTGATTTTTTGCTGTTCAACTCTAGACCCAATCTGTGTCGCTCTGTGCCATAGGTGTTTGCTAATTTTATCACAAAACAGAGTGCAAGAAACAGGAACAAAAGAAGACCAATATGATAAAAGAGCAATCCTTCACAATTTATGGTTCATATTTACAGATCGTAAACAGGAGATACCAAAGCCCAGTTCGAACATGCGCAAGACAATTTCCCTAATCTCACAACCAGGAGCAAAACACTGCCCTTTTTCATCAAACTTAAAATTCACAGGAATAAGCCTATAAGCCTAATATAAGAATAAGGAATTGGCACATAAAATTACGAAGATGTAGTTTCTATTTTTCAAAGTGATACAAAACAAATTGGTAGACCGGTTCTCCTGGAATACTATATTTGTACACAAAACCAAAACCAACTTAATGTGTTTCCGGACACATCAGAAAAGAGTGAACCTTATACGTCCTGTCTATCTGCATTCCACCGACTATAATGCTTGCGACTGCTCTTCGCTCGTATATGTAACCGAAACAAAATATTTATTAATAGCTTTTGATGAAAGTCTAATATGGAATGCACATGTTGAAAATTTCGTAAAACACCTACGACTGGTCTTAGCGTATATGTACAAACGAAGAAACATCTATAATACTTCACGTAGGAAAAGAGTGTACGAAGCACTAGGAGTCTCCCTCTTGCGTTACGGAATCACAGTGTATGGAACCTGTTCTGCCCACTGGGAGAAAAAATTAAATAGACTAATATATAGAATTGAGAGAGTATTGCCTATGGTTCAAATTTGAAACCCTTGATAACGGAGAAAAATTGGCCTTTCTAGAGATATTGCAGGTTGAGGAATTAAAGGAATATGTAGTTTTAATGAAATATTATACTAACGATTTCAAGTACAGAGTCAACAGACAAAAACACCTGAGACATTCTGAAACTTTTTCCATTCCTATGGTACACACAAATTATGGAAGGCGTTTAAAACAATATTACATGTTCCAATCTCCTTTAATAAACTTCCAGAAGAATTGTACGACTCACCGTCTCTGAAAGACACAAAACAAAACTCGTCATATTTAGGTGTGCATATACTGTTCCTTCATTTGCTGTCCACTTTGCCTGTGCTAACAATGTATAGCCTGTTCTGAGCAAAATGTTTCTGTTGCCATTGTTTGATTATTTTGAGCACTCCGGTGGGTTACCACGGTCCTGCACAGAAGCGCTTATGCGGGCCTTCTATCAAATTATGTAAAAAAATTTGCTCAATAAACAATTTATTATTCTTATTATTATTATATAGTCACAGATATGTGCTATTGTCGGTCATTAGCAGTACACCGCCCTCATACATCGCACCTGGTAATGACCATTCTATTTTTTGGCCTCGGCTGTAGTATGAAAGTCAAAACCAAGACCAGTCTTCTCTAACTCTTCCCCTAATCCTTGTGGGTACGATGTGAACAGTAGTGGTGACAAAAGGCATCCTTGTTCAAGATTTAATTTGATCTCCATTGACTCTGCTGCATTTCCTTCTTATGTTATGAGTATTTTGTTGTTTTTGCAAGCATCTTTTAAAAACTCTATTATTTTATTCTTCGTAACGGAGATCCTTATTAGGTTCCACATATTGTCATCGAAGACAGTGCTATGATGACCGGCCAATACTTTTATCCTTAATTAACTTTCCCTGACCAGATATAACTATTTCGGGATGAAATAGATGCATTTGCCCAAGCTACTCCCGCCATTTGCACGTTTTGGGAGTGTCACATTTCAGCTAACCACATACAACCCCTGCCATGAATCGAGGTTTTGACCACACCAAGGGTGGCCGACGGTTATTTCTCCTCTTCCCACGATGTGCCGTTTTAGTTAAGCCAAGCGAAAACACCCTGCAAAGAAAAAAACTATGCACATAGACACCCAATGATTCAATGGAGAATGTTGATCATCACAGTTAATCACTGACTAACAGAAAGATAAGATTTATGTTTCACGGGCCAATCCACGAGTGACGACACCGTTTTCTGACCGTCGGGGGGCACCCCTCCACGAGAAGGGCCCTGTTCATCTGGACCATCTGAACCTCGATAAATCCAGCCTTGCCAGTTTTGAAACCTCCTTCGTTGTCTGCACTCGTTTGGAAAATTAAGGCCACCCTGACAAGACACTCGTGCGTACAAAGTGAAATGTTCGAGGAAAGCGACTATAAAGCCCGCAAATGTGGGCCAGTGCAAGCAACTTGCCAGGCATGCAGACATGGGGAGCCCAATCCCCCCCCCCCCCCCCCCCCCCCCCCCGACTGCAAGGTGCAGCGGAGGGAGCTAGAATTTTTCTGTAGAACGCCAAGGTGCCCCCTACGAGAAACCCTGTCTGCATGGTCAGACAAAATAATGGATGCCCTAAGTCTGTGCTTTGGGGTGCGAGAGTTTGTCGCTCCGTTCACTAAATGAACAGGAGCACTGCCAGAGACCAATGCTCGAATGCACCCTGCGACTGCCAACTTTCTCTCAAAGCGCGAGTTGCTTCCTTATGCTTTGTGACATTCCTCCTCCAAGCAGCAGAGCCGAGTTGACAGGGAAATTTTCGAGACGAGGGGACAGCTTGACCGCTCCTCTTTTCGAGTTGAAGAATGCATAAACCAGTGAGCAAAGATGGTTTGATTAGAATGCTGGAACAACGATTCATACTCTGAGAAGCATTTGTTCGATGTCTTGCCTGAGAACGAATTAGCATGCAAGCTACCGAGCGGACGAATGATGGTGCACCAATGGCGAACGTTAACGGGTATGGCTCTCGCGCTACAAAACAAAACGCCTGACAAGTGTGACAGTGCCCTGTGTCGACAGGCCAATCCAGAGAGGTTGTATTTTGATATCTGGCCAAGGTGGGCATTAAATACTTCGGTCACGACTATCTCTGTGCCTAAAACAAGTCTTCAAACCTTTCAAGAGCTTCAAAACATTCTAGGACACACTTCATAGCATCTTACTCTCTGCAGCTGCAAGCGGGCTGCCATTCAAAGTTTATTATTGGAAGACTTGCGACCTGCGCCACCCGTACCCACGACGGCATTCTGCGCTCGTGTCATAAGCCCACGACAGGAAGTGAGCGTGTGGTGTGTCGTGCTCTTGTGCGCCTGCCCCGGACGTTTAACAGCTGCGCTCAGAGGGTGACATTCGGAGCATCGTTGTAGGAGTAAAGTGGCGCGGACCGAACAAGCCCAACTTCGGCCTCGGAGGACGTGCTAGATTGGACGTGAGGACCCGCATACGAGCGCGCCTACCCAGCCCGCCAGACAGGACAGCGGTCGTCCGATAAGCGATAACAGGAAGACAGGTTGTCGTCGAGGCCGCCGAGGACGCACGCACCGCTCTCGCCAGCCGAGGGAAAGCCACCCGAGACTCCCCGCCCTCTGCTGACGGCTGCCGCGGCGTCGAGGAAAGAAGCGTTTCCCGGTCGACCACGGTGAGTGCTTGCTTTGCCAGAATTTTTTCCGAGACCCGTGTCGCGCTCACCTGACAACGAGAAGAAGAGCAGCAGGAGCGCCAGCACACTGCTGCAGTACCAGTAGACGACGAAGACGGTGACGAAGGACACGCCGCACGTCATCCAGCACTTGTGCAGCACGAAGAGCACCACCCGGCTGACGACGCGGATGGTCGCGAAGTCGGGGTGGTTCTCGGGGCATTGCGAGCTCTTGGCGTCCGGCGACTCGTAGGCCGCCTCAACCGGTCCCTTGGGAACGTGGATCTTAACCATCGTTGCGAGACCGCGCACCGCCCGGCTGGCCCAGCGCCGATCTGAGCATGATCTCCCCCGACACTAAGCCGCGTGTGGTTCTGTCATGGGTCCTACCGGTCCTACCGCCGTACTTCTGCCGCCGTACATCTGCCAGCGGTCTTGGCTAGCTGGATCGCTGTACTCGCTGTACGCGCTACATCTGCGTCACGGGCTGAACGATTGGCTGTATACGCTGTATTGCCGTCGAGAAAAAAAATTTAATGTGGACGCCAAGAGGCGCGCGACAGTCACGTCCGTAGGTGGCAAGTTTTATTCAAGGACATTTATCGCATTCGCTCGGCGTTCCGCGTGCTTCCACCGCTCTGCGCATGCGTGGCCGGACGTGGCTCAATGTTGCCTGGATGACGGGGAAAGGCCGCCACCTTTGACGCCGTTTACGCCGGAGGAACCGCAACGAAACGACGAAACCGTTAAACAAAACAAACAAACACATTTTTTTTTTTTGTACGTGCGAGTTTTGAACGGTTGGTACATTGCGGCCGGTCGCAACATTGAGATCTTAAAAGGGCCATGAAATGATTTTTCAACTTCTTCCTCTTTAGCAATATAAAAAAAACGTCGTCAGCTTTCCTCCTCAACTCAAAAGCGAAATGAGAAATCACGTGGTCGTGACGTATAATTGATCATATGCGTTGACTCCATAGAGATCGTGTTGACTCCAAGCCTTCAAGCTTCCAACCATTCCACCGTCATTCTTTTTACGTCGACCGCGCGTTGCGGTCGACGTCGACGCCGGCGCCGTGAAAGACGAACCAGTCGCACAGGGCCACTCGACGGCGGCGTCTCTTCGGGGATCCTCACGTTTGTCGAGAGAACACGAATTTTTTTTTTTTTTATTCGTCTACTTCGTACGATTGTTGTTGCCTTGCCTTCGCGATATATGCGCTGGGAGACAACCCTCCTCACTGAATGTACAACGGCGATGATTATATATACGTTAACATTCCGTATGCAGCATTGGCGAAAGGCACGGACTCGAGCGGGCAGCTTCAGAAGGTGCTCTTTTGCCGCGTTTTTGTGCCAAGCACGGTGCTACGCCGGCGCGTCCGTACCTTTAGCACTGCACGCAGCTTGTGCGATGGTGTTTCCGACGGGAACTGCTGTATTCCGTAGTGGTGGGTACACACAGGCACGTAGCTAGGATTTTGTTTCGGGGGGGGGGGGGGGGCACCGCCGCCCATGACGAAATGCTGTATAAGAGGGAGGGGGGAGAGGAGGTCCCAGCAAAATGGAAGATTTCGGGGGGGAGGGGGCCGGGTGGCCCAGACCACTATGCTACATTTTGGGGTGAGATATGACCGTTCGGCTAACGCGTGACTTATTATTATTATTATTTTTTTTTTTTTTTTGGAAACGCTGGGTTATGGTAGTTTTAACCTCCGGCGTGAATAGGCTAAAGAGTTCTCCCCTTCACGTTAGATTTTGTTCTATGTTTCCTTGCAACCCGACGTTGGTATAGTTGAAAACAATTTTCTCTGCAGCACAACCGCATGCACATATGGCATCCAAGCTAGTTTCACTGACAGATCCATTCGTGGGTGAGCTTTTCTTGGTATCTGAAGGTTTTGCGATGAGCTTTCCTCCGCTGAGCTTCTCTCCGCCTCCCAGCGGACCACACTGTTTAGTTGCCCTTTGTGCTGTCTGTAATCTAGACCTGGCCCGGTGATAACTGCGGACGTCTGTGAGTTTTCCTTTTTAGACAAATTAACTGAACAAGACCGGTTCCATTGTTTCCCTCCACTTGCATAAACCCGGAGATAATCCACGAAGGAAAAAAAAAAAAAGAATGAACGAGACGACTTTACAGAAGGCCAGCTTTCGTCAGATGCCTAAAGTTTGACATTTCTGTTTTCTCTTCGTTGTTTTATTGTTGATTCTAACAATCTGTGCTATTAATCAGTCACCGCAGTGATTTCTACACGGTAGACCTCAATGTTAGATGCCTTGATGTCTACCCACTATATTTTTCGATCAGCCAATCAGAGGTCGACGTTCTGACATCATTGCAACCCCTGTGCAAGAAACAGACGAACTTACGCTTCGCATGCGCTGATTTCTACACCCCCCGGAAGTTTCTACACATACACAAACATGGCGTTAGTGATGTTTGTGTATGTGTAGAGATGTGTTTCACTGCCAGAGTTTCACTGCCAGAGATGTGTGACACCAACCCCGAGGCTGAAAATCCTGGACAAACCCCGAGTCCTATACTTTTTCATTAGCTTGGAACGAGGGGTAAATATGCAAAGAATAGTTTTTGTTGTTGTCCGGAGGTATTTTAAATTTCTATTTCCATGTCGGGACTTACTGCCAGAGTTCCCGACGTAGTTCATCACCTTTGACTGGATCGCTGAGCAGACAACACAAAGCCCTTTCTAAAACACCCGCACCAAATTTGAAAAAGAAAACAGCGCTTCACGCGAATGAAATGGACTGCATGTTGGCGAACGTCTTGCAAAAGAGCAAGTATTTTTGTAGTCTACATAATTAATTAATTGATTAATTAGGCCTAAGTAGTAAGTACCAATACTTCTAAATACTGATTTCAGGAAGGAGGTGTCACACTGGATCGCTGAGCAGACAACACAAAGCCCTTTCTAAAGCACCCGCACCAAACTTGAAAAAGAAAACAGCGCTTCACGCGAATGAAATGGACTGCATGTTGGCGAACGTCTTGCAAAAGAGCAAGTAATTTTGTAGTTTACATAATTAATTAATTGATTAATTAGGCCTAAGTAGTAAGTACCAATACTTCTAAATACTGATTTCAGGAGGGAGGTGTCAAATGAAAAGATAGGCAGCGCTCTGAAATCTATATTCACTCCGCACTTTTGCAGTGCGGAGTGAATATAGATTTCACATTTAAATATTCTAAGCTTAAATGGTAAAACAAAATGACTAGGAAGCGTTTGAAACACAACGGAAAGCGGGAATGCTTTGCGTGCTTCGTGTTTTCAACCAAAAAACAAAAAAACAATTACTCGAAATAAATAAAAAGGAAAAGAACCGAAGTCCACCTTATCTTTCACAGACAGGACTTTGTGCTATCTAGTAGATACCTGTCTCGAGTACTTTTTACAATACTGTCACCTTATGTCCTCGTAAAGAGAGACAATGGTAAACGCATTGTCGATCGTGTGAGCACGATTAAACATCACACATGCTCCCAGATAGTGCGTGAAGTCTCGACGTGCGTATTTTTATTGCTGCCAATTTACTCTGGGGAAGTCATATATAAGGTTATACCGATGAAGAGCAAATTGTCTTGTGTGAACTTTTGGTAATTTTACAGAGAGCAGTAAGCTAAGTATATTTAAGAAATATACTTGTCTTGATAATTCTGATAAACCCAGGAACACAGAATGTGTAGTGCAGAATAGTGATTTCAACGAGCGCAAACTCCAAATATCCTCATGTCACAATTCAGTTCGATCAACGTTGAGTACGATGAAGGGAATGTTATAATCTAAACACTGAGACAAGGTTAAGTAACGGACAAACAACACAAAATCTCCTTGCCTCAGAGTTTATTCTTAACCAGCTGGCCTGCATACCTTCGCTCCGCGCGCGCGCTTCTAAAACCCCTCATTATCTCGCAATAATACTAAAAAAAAATTGTTATATTTGAACATTTTGTTCCAACCAGGTTTTCATGCATAAACATTCAAGAGTGTGTATTGTTGAGAAGGTTGCACTGTCTCCGTTTTTCGTAATTTCATTTCGAATGTTTGGCATGCTGGCACCGACTTTCGTGGGATCCCCCACTGAAGGGAAGTCGATGTTCGCAGATGTGCAAGCGTATCGTTGGCTGCTTCCTGGTCGTAGGCATCGCGACAGCCCTTCTGGTCGGCTTGCTCAACCAGGCACCGGACCCTTTCAAGGTGAACAAGACCGGCTACTGGGGACCGGCCAGGATCAAGCATGGTGAGGAACAGACCGCACTTTGACGGCACCCTGCACTGCGGAACTAGTTCGAATAGACAGTCGTACCTGTTTGAGACTCAATTGCTAGCAAAGCTTGTAAGAAGCGCGTGATATGCATGCCTAGCGAACACGCACTGCTCGCGAGAGGATCGTGCAGTTGGCACATTGTTCTGCCTGTGGGGCGATCTCTCTAAGGCGTAGGCGGCTACTTTATGTCAATCGAAGAATAAACCAAGGCCTCAAAAGTTCGCGCACACCACAAATAAAGTGGAATATGGCCAACTCGCCAAAGACCAACTGATTGAAAGCACTGGTCGAAGGCCAACTGATCGAAGGCCAACTGATCGAAGGCCAACTGATCGAAGGCCAACCGATCGAAGGCCAACCGGTCGAAGGCCAACTTGTCGAATAGACAACTCGTCGTAGACCGAAAGAGGGTTGAAGGTGAAGGCCGAAAGAAAGTTGGCTTCTAACTGTGGCCCTCAGTTTTACTGTGTTCCCTTTATAAGCAGCGCTTGCCAGCGCCCAAGGCACACGAATGTGCGCAAAGAGCTTCGAGCGAACGATCAACCGTTCAAAGAAGGACTAGGCTCGGTAGAAAACTCCCACAACGGAACAGCGTGAAACCCCGGAGGCAAACTTCTACGGATCTCGTATTTGTCCCCCTTGTCCTCACTTATTAAAAAAAAAAAAAAAATTGTGATGAATATGGACATTTACAAGCTTTCAAGCTCTAGGATATTTAGGTTCAAGAGGGTCTACATTTGTGGAGCGAGCGGACGCTGGCTGAAATGCGCACCTATATACCGCAATCCGCAGCGTACGCATGCCAAACTAAACGTGCGCAAAATGACGAAATACTAATACGTATCCGTGTTGAAATACGAAATGCAGTGTTGAAGGAAGTGGCGACCAAATGGCCTTTTCAACGAACTGCCCTAGTTTCCCTCGGACAAGTTGGCCTAGACCCCCGCAAAGACCTCCACTCTTTTCCGCTTTAACACAGCAAACGCCAAAAAGAAAAAAAGAAAAAAATATACGTTTTTTTTTTTTTTTTTTTTTTTTTTACATAATTAGCTTATAAAAGTCGCGAAAGCTATTTCAATGCACTCTTTGCAGGTGAGTTATACGGCCAGGGGGACATAATATAGGGGGCCAATCGTCACGATATGTCGGATATTTAACTAAAATTTGGTCATTAACCTTTTAATGAATAAAAAATAAACACCAATTAGAAATCTGCTGACCGTCATTGAAAACGACTAAATATGTAAATTTTAGAAAGATTTATGGCAGGTGGGATGCGCGGTGGACGCGCCCGCTCGGATTTTCCGTATCTTATATTGCCCGCGTTTTCTCGGTTGCGCCCATTGCACGAATTGTAACTTTAGCACACCGGCTGTAATTGTCCAGAACATTTTTTTCTTGTTTAATGAACAAGGTAAATTTATTCCTTAATGTTTTCGCTGTAAACTTTCACCATCTGCTGCTTGCACCTCGCGTACCAAGTGCACCTCGTGTACCAAGTCACTTATTAAAGAGTTAATGAACACATTTTAGTATATTTTTGCCTTACTGTGACAATTAACCCCCTATATGATATCTCCCTGGCCGTATACCTCACGTGCAAAGACAGCATTACTGTAAATTTCTCTGCTTAAAAAACAACAAAAAAACTGTAAAGCCCAGAAAAAATCCACACAATACGCACTGTATTAAGCGGGCCAGTGTTTTAAAATGTGTCTTTGGCGTATCGAAACGCAGAGGGGAACGCTAATAAGGAGTTTTCGTAGACCGTGTTTCCCCTTCCGCTAAGCCCTCCTCAACGAAGAAGTTGCTACTGCGCCTGCGCACCGATAGCCTTGACTGTAGAGTTCCGGGTAACGTAGCGGGTTGCGGAGGGCGTTGCGGGACGGCGAAAACGATCTACGAAAACTCCCTATTGAAACGGCAACATAGAGAACGTGTAGAGAACGCGCGATGACGAGGAAGTCAAGCTCGCTCCTTCATTGGCTGAGGTCAGGGGAACCAAACGCACAGAGGTGCGCAAAGAGCAGACGAACTTGCATACCGTATAGGCGTCACAATTGCGGACCATCCGCTGCAAAATGAGCCAGAGAAGTCGGCGCCCGCGCATAGAGAGTTCAAACTTTCACCGAATGTGCACTGAGCAGGTCAAACAACAGAGTGCGTCGTCTGTTCGCTGCGCCTATCGGCAGATGGCGCCACAAGTAAATAGCTTCGCTTGGTCGTCTGCGAACGCGGCCAAACTTGACTTTAACAAATTTTTCGCACTCCCTTTTTTTTTTTTTTTTTCTTTTTTACAGGAAGAGGATTACGTCTTGAAATTTCACGCGGTACGACTGACCTGCTCAGTACACATTCGGTGAAAGTCTCATCTTTTTATGTGCAGGCTCCGATTTTCCCAACTCGTTTTAAGGTCCGCTTGGGACACCCTATATAATCTACAGCAGGGGTCTCAAACTTTTGGTGTAATCTGAGCTAGTTGGTTACTCATTATGAAAAAAACCAGCTGAACTAAGGAAAAGGTAGAGATAGAAAGAAAGACACCCGATCGCTGGACTACCAACTGTTTTTATATATAAGCTTCCTCTTCATCCTCTTCCTCTCCTTCTGCATAATTCACTTCGTTCCCCCCTTTTCCCCTTTGTTTTACGTTTTATTTTACAAGATGTTGACCCCCTCGGAGAAATAGTTTTTCGGCGCGCAACAAGGTGATTGAAGGTGCACTTACACACCCATCTCCTTTTTCTTCTATGGCAGCAGCATCGAACATCTCAAACTTATTCGAGTGTGGGGGGCCAGATAACCCACCCCCGAAAGGGCGAGAGCCAATGAAGGCCAGGGGCAATATTTTGCTATTTTGGGACAAAAATAAACAAAACAAACAGCATTGGTGTTTCAGTTGCAAAGCAGCTGACTGTCCTATGCTAGTACTTCACAGCGCACAAAAGACAACACACTACAAAAATACCTTGTAGCGTCTTTTGTGCACTGTGAAGTATTAGCATGATTCACCAACTCGGCCAAGCTAAAGTATTGACTGTCCCAGCGACACCCCAGAGATTAGACAAGGAACCTTATGCTTTCTATTTTTTGTTAGCTCATCGTTTGGCCCTTTTTAGCCTTTGTTTGCATATATGACTACTTTGGGCCCACACCTGATGTCATGAAAATATTTAAAACACCACCATACCAGAGTACTGGCAGCTTCAACAGAACGAGAGCAGGCACACCACATTTGCCCTGTTGCACAATTTACTAGCTTAACGGGCGTAGAAAAATTATTTCTTTATGCGGCAGTTTTTGCTTTTCTGGCAATTTATATAGCAGCATTATAATGAAATACTTAAATTTTAAAGGTATTGTCTGACAGCTAGAAGCCCGAGCTCATAGCTTTATCTTTGGCCGCTGCTCCCGCTGAGCAAGAGTTCGCGCAGCCGATGTGCCTCCTTGAGCAAAGAGCTCGCACTATTGCCATTCCGGTTGATTTACAAGAAAAAGGGCTGAGAAGCAAACATTTAGATGAAGCAATACTTGGTTAAAAACAACAAAAACAGCAACAGAATAGTGCAAAATGCGTGAACATAGCACAGCTCCTTTTCGAGCGTAAATGAATCGACAATATAAAACTATTATTTATGGCGTATGTGGCGGTCGAGGCGGCGGGAAAGGGGGCTTGCGGGCCGCGTGTTTGAGATCATTGATCTGTAGACTAACGCTTTTAAGGCACTTTTAGACGGCCCGCAAAAATCGGTTTCTTAACGTATCGCGTTGCATTTATGACTGAGGTACAACCAAGGGGTGAAAGTTTATAGTAAAAAAATCAAGGAATAAAATCACCTAAAAGAACGAAAAAAAAAAAAAAAACTGTTTTGGGCAATTTACGCCGCCACTTCGCTGACGATGCGCGCATAGAAAGAGTGCTGCCGACAGATGGCGTACGCCGCGTCCGGCCGATTCGGGTTTGTTTGCGAGATGGTGGTGGTATACAGTGGCATACCAACTTGTTTTTGAGTGGGGGAACAAACCAGACCCCCCCCCCCCCCCCCTCCACTCCCCCCCAGGGCCGGGGGCGGTGGCCTCGGTATCCCTTGGGCGCCGCCGGCCAGTCTTTACCCTGCCCAGTGGCGGCTGTTTCAGGGGGACAAAATACATTTCTTGCCCCCCCCCCCCCCCCACACACACACACACTCTGAGAACTAGGGGGGGGGGGGGGGGGGGGAGCAGCGCTCCCCTTGTCACTCCCCCCTCCCCCCCCCCTTCCCGGTTGGTACGCCCATGGTGGTATAACTTTATTTTTTCAAAAGGTTAGGAGACCGACGAGTCCCAGTCGGAGCCCTTTATCCAGGGCTCCGTTGGCTTTTCCAATCCGATCATCTGCTATCAACACGAAACGGCCGGCGTTCTTTCGTAAAGACCCTCTATACTTTACTTTTTCGACGCCGCCTACGCCATCCGTCGGCAGCACGTCTCTCTACGCGTGATTCGTCTGCGAAGTGGCGGCGTAGATTGTCCAGAAGATGCTTTTCTTTTGGACGAGGTACGTTTATTTCTTGATTTTTCCACCGTAATTTTCCACCACCAGCTTGCACCTCCGTAGTAAATTGCGGCGCGATACGTCGAGAAATCGATATTTTTGGGCCGTCTAAAAGTGTTAGTTTACATTTTGTTTATTTAATGAGGCTCGACCGAATTTTCAGCATTTCTTTCGTGGCCGTCATCGTGCAAGGTTTCCAGAGCTTTCAGCAGAAGACAGGAAGGGGTGTCTTGCAGGCATGAGTTTCCGCGTGACAATGATCGGCATTACTTTGCAGTGCGCGCGGCTCCTGAGGATGACCCCGTGATTCGCAAGTTCAGCGTCCACATCCCCGACGAGGCTCTGGCAGACCTGAAGTGGCGCCTCGCAGCAACCAAGCTGGCACATCCCTTGCAAGACTCCAAGTTCGCGTATGGCTTCAACGCGCTGGCGCTCAAGTCCGTGGTGGACTACTGGAAGGACAAGTTCGATTGGAGGGCGCAGGAGAAGCGGCTGAACCAGTTTGAGCACTATCGCACCGTCATCGAGGGCATCCAGGTGCACTTCATGTACGCCAGGGCCATGCCCGCCAACGCCCAGGTGAGCTTTTGCGAGGAATTACTTGCGAAACTTTGAATTTGTTTGCTTCCCGTTTACGCAAGTTTTATTTCTTTTCGAACGGCAACGAAGATATCGTCCTTTTTACCTTGCGATGCACCGCCAAAGACTTTTCGAGTTACCAAGACCAATCCCATGCCCTGTGTGTGAGACTCACGTGACATTTGGGAGTTGGCCAGCGACGCGCGGGGCGCGTGGTCACGTGATCCTGTCGCAGCGCTGGATTAGCTGGGACGGCTGGTAGCATCCGTTGCTGTCCATTGTAAAATTAAACAGCGAGCTTGATGCGGAAAAAAAAAAAAAAGGAAGATGATTGACTGTTGGCATTGCAAGATAAAAGTTACGAAGGAAGTTGAAATTATTAGGGAGTTGTTTAGGAACTCGTGTCGCAGAAAATCCGACGTCGGTGTCGGTGGCGACTAGTGATGGACCGAATCTGCCAAACTTCAGATTCGGCAAAGTTCGGCAAATGCCGAACTTTTGAAGGAAGTTCGGCAAAGATTCTGCAAAAATTCGGCAAACATCTGCGCACGCGCGAGAACGCGGCGGGGCCAAGGATTGCAAATGGACGCCGTGCGTTCGTGCGATTACAATCGTACAGTGCAGTACTACCAGCGGTTACGGTGAGGTACGGAGTAGGCGACGTGGTAACTCTGTGTTTGTCAGCCTTTGTGAGTGTGGTTCTCTTCAATAATCTCTGCCTCAAGAACAAAAGATTGACCAGAAACGGACGCAAAAATGCCGCAGTCCACTGCGCAAGTGACAAATGATGCGGTACATTTGTGATAACGTGATTTTCATTTGATCTTTCCAGTAATGCAACGATGTAGTTGCAACATTGACTGACAAGTGCTTTAAAGCACTCCTCGCCATTCTAGCAATCCTGTTGTCGGCTCCCAAGTAGTTTGTGACAGAACAAAATAATATTGCTTTCAATTAGCGTTATTTCGCGGTTTTCATATTTCCGCATAAAACTAAACGAAAACTCTCATGCTTCGTTGCATTTCTAAATCTTTCCATCTTCTTAAACGTCCGGTGTGTCCTAACATAGGAAACCGGCATTTTAAAAGTGAAAAAACGAGACAGTGCGAAAAATGAAACGCGCACTTTCATGCAAAGCTGGCGTCAAGTGACTCAAATAGCAGCACATGCATATTTACAGTATTATTGTTATCTCTTCTGGTGAAGGCTCAACAGCCGTTGCATTCGTTTTTGCGCACTAAACGTGACTCACAGAGGAAATATAAAACACAGTGTTACTGCCTTTTTTTTTTTTCAATAACGCACACTTGCAGGTTTCCGCTGATGAGGCCTCAAAACCGAAACTCGCGTATCGTGACTTCGCCTGACATTGTTTTGACTGCACCCACTTCTACCCAACCCCCGTTGTCACACGTCTTCTGCACAAAGACACTTTAAAATTACCAATAAACATACAAAAATGACACAGATACAATAATCTTGTAGAATATCACCTTATTTACTAATAACTGCATCATTATGCGTTCTAGAAACTTTTTGCACGATAAAACGATATATCAACTTTTAGGCCTGGTAACAATGTATTTTTGCCGAATCTTTGCCGAATCTTTAGAAAAGTTCGGCAAAAATTCGGCTTTGCCGAATCCCTAGATTCGGTGTCGAATTTTCGATTCGGCAAAAGTTCGGCCCATCACTAGTGGCGACGGTGGGACAGGAAATTCCTGACTGGTCGATAGGGTCATGACGTCACAGCTACATGACCTCGCGCGGGAATTTCAAACCCACGCGTGGAATGAAAGTGATTAAAACATGACATGTAATGCGAATGAAAGCTTTCTTTAGGAAGAAACTGCCAGCCACAGTGGACGTCAAGGATTAAAAAAAAGACAAAAAAGACACACTAATTAGCTAAACAATTAACTGAAATTCAATAATTAACTTTATAATTAGAGGACTTGTACACGTTACTGGAAAAAAGTAGTTGATTACAATTACAATTACTCTCAGTTAAGAAAAATATTCGACTTGAGAAGAAATGGGATTAGTGGATACTTGAAAATGCAACCGTTACTTTTCCGATTTCTTCCGATTCTTAAAGCGTGTGATTTTTCTGCCGGTTTTGAAACAAATCTTTTTGTACCGCCCTTTGTTGGAAGGAGTGTTTTTGATGATTGAATTAGAGTAATTGAACTACTTCCAAAGTAGTAAGATAAATCTTGCGATTGCTTTCTACTAGGTGTATTCAAGTAATTAGCAAACTACACGAAAGAGTAATCGATTAAAAGTAATTTGATTAGTTGTAATGAGTACCGTACAAGTCTTTAATGGTGCACGTATGGTGTGCGTTTCGGCCACTGGGAAGCAGGACCGCTCGCGCAAAGATGCGCTCCGATAAGAAACCGAAAAAACCTGTCAGAATTGAGCTTCTTTTTTTTTTTTTTTTTAGGAACGCCGTAATTTTTTTTTTTTTTTGCGTTATGTATTTTTAGAAGGAGTCGATGTAGTGGTTTTCAATTATGCTTAGCAAAACCATCAAGTCATCAAGAAGCAAAGACAAAACTGATGCAGACAGAACTCAAAACAAAATTGTGGTCATTCCATACATAAATGGGATCACTCATAAATTGAAAAAGATTGCAAGGCGACAAAACATTGACGTGGTATGCTCTGCCCCAGACAAGGCGTACTCTATGTGCCGACGAGTAAATAACGGAAGAAAAAAAAAAAACAGTAAAAGGCAGGCAGCATTGCTCACAGGACACGATATGTCCAGTGTGAAACAGGTGTTGTTTACAGCATTCCTTTATCTTGCTGAAAGTGTTACATCGGCCAAACGGGCCGGTGTATCAACGATAGAACAAGGGAACGTGCAGCGGCAGTGAAGTTGCACATCAGCAGGCCATTTGTCAGCCCACTGTAGGACATGTGAGTGTATCCCAGCCTTTACCAGCGTGAGCCTAAAAATCCACACGCGCGAGGGATGCTCGAGGCACCAGCCATCGAAGAGAGTGGAGAGGAATGTGTCAGCAGTCCGTCCATCACGCGCTGCACAGCAAAGGAAAAGAATATCTACGGTGTGTTGCGGCTTTGGGCCAGTGACTCGCAAGGATAGTCATGGGAAGAAGTTCTCAAAACAATATCCACGGTTTACTGATGTCAGTGACTTGAAGTGGAAATGTATGGGGTTTGCTTTGGCAGTTGCAGAATCTTTCACTTCTCGTCCATGTAGTATATTTCTTCTTTTTCTTTTCTTTTTTCTTTTCGTGTATGATTTATTTTTATACATTTGTATATGTACTCCTTATATCTTTTAAACATTTTTTTAAAGTACATCGCATCTTGCATTTGTGGAATGCTTGAGGGGTCTAAAAAGAAGAGAAGGTGGAGGAAGAAGTATTAAATAGTTGATAATCAGCTTTGTGTGTGTCCTTTCCTGTGTGTTTGCGTGTAAGTGTTCAGTGTTTGAGCTGTTTCCTCATAGACATAACCATATGCTTATCAAGTTTGTAATTGGAATCACGTTGATTTTCAGAAATTAAGAAGTTGACTAATAACTTTTAGTTAATTATCTGGCTAATCGGTATGTTTCTCGCAATTCCTGACGCCCACCAATGTTTCCTCAACCACCTTATTTTTAGGTATTTTTTAAAGCCTTCGTTAAAACGCAGTGTGTAATTTTTAGCACTGCAGGTGAGCACAGTGCAGGCGTGAGACTTTCGTTGTGTGTGGAGTTGTGCGATATTGTTAGCCGATTCTTGCATGTTGCAGACAAAGGTATTCACCTTGGTGATGACCCACGGCTGGCCTGGCTCCTTTGTCGAGTTCCTCAAGATCGTGCCCATGCTGACGCAGACCAAAGACGGCGTTGCCTTTGAAGTCATTTGCCCATCAATACCAGGCTACGGTTTCTCGGAAGCACCTCATAAACAAGGTATACCTTGAACTAGAATTACGGAAGTTAGTGACACTATTACACAGAAGTCGGGAGTTCTAAAAAAAACCATCCGCTCCACGAGATTTTTCACACTTTATTGGCTAATATTGGTCATTGTACACGGTATAGTGGAACTCGAGGTTCAGCTCCAGTATCTGTATGACACCTCGGCAATGGTCAATCTGAGAACCCATTAGCTGGCACAGATCGGGCAATGTCCGGACCACTGTCAAGAAAGATTCCTGACAGGTCCTGCAAATCAGTCTATGAATTACATCATCTCGTAACTCTTTACACTCTAGAAAAGTCCCCCTGACCTCTAAGGTCCCAAGCCTGCATGATGACCAGGGTCAATTGGAATTCGGAAGGCCTTTTCCAGGGACATCGATGATTATCGGGCGTACGTTTCCACCAAAAAAGTTTGCAGCTGTATATATTTCGACCTATCGATGAAACTGTCACATGCAACATTGCATTCTATGAAAAACGACGCCGACACTTACGTTCAGTATTTGCCTTCCTGCAGCCCACCGCGTCTTTTCGAAGCCTCTCCTCGTCGTCCCCCCTTACGCGTTCTTCCAACACCTCGTTCTTCCGACGAAGCCGGGGGGGGGGGGGGGGGGGGAGCACATTTAACAGCAACCCCCCCCCCCACACACACACACACGCTTCTTTTGTTGGTTGCGATCTCGGGGATCCTGTGTGCCTGATGGCCTAGCTACGCCACTGAGAATTGCAATAATCGATTATGGGAGGGGTACACTCAAACAAATTGGTGCGTGCAAAGAACGCCGATCGAAGGCGTCAAGTATACGTCTCGTGAGAAATGGTTGCGAATACATTCTTGAATCACGAACCTTCGGATATATGAAGAATGCGGAACTTTAAGACGAGCTGATAAAATATTCCAACCCATTCTCTCGCGATTACAAAGAAAGTGTGCGATTGTTTCACGAGAGAGCAAAAAGCTTCAAAATAAGGGTTCCCTCTTCGTCGACTGCAAAACCAAATATTGCATTTTTTTTTCCCTTCCACTGGGGAGACTCTCCCTTCCCTTCTGTGGAATAATGCGGTGCAAGTTAGTTGGACTAATTTAACTGCCGTTGCGAACTTAAACAAAGTGTCAACCTCCACCTTTGTTAACCAATTTTTATTCTATTCTTTGGGCAGGTTTCAACCTGCTCGAAACGGCGAGGGTATTCGTGAAGCTGATGGACCGTTTGGGAAGAGACAAGTTTTACCTCCAGGGAGGGGATTGGGGTTCAATGGTGTCCAGGTTTATTGCCACCTACTACCCGGAGAGGTACGTGAGTTGCAGACTTTTCTAACGTTTTGCATTACGTATGAAAAAAAAAGAAAAACTTGTTTCGATGTATCTGCAAGTTGCGATGGCATACGGAAGATTTTAGCTGGTAAATTGTGTGCTTTTCTCTCTGTGTCTAGCAGTTAGCGTTGGTTAGCGGTTTTTATCACTGTCAGACCTCGGGTGGACGTCCCCCCTACTTCCTAGAAAGAGATAGGTTTAACAGGACGCATTACATTCAGTCAGAGCAGACACTTGTTTGAAAGATCGGGAGAGATTAACATTATATATTAATGTTCACTCACTAGGTATTGTACCGCATTCTATTGGTGCGGCCGGCATTTAAGCGCACACTTTTAGCACGTCAAAGATGCCCAGAAAACAACTGTGTTTGGTTATAGTTCGATGGCACCGATTCAACAGCATGCATATAGCAAATCATCCAGCATTCCTATCAAGATCGCCGCCTCCAGTCTCACGCAGATGAAAAGACATGCTGTGTTCATCGCACTTTCCGCCGACACGACGACTCAGAGATGGCTATCTTTGTGAATGTGAAAAATCCATTTGTTTTTGAAGTCAGAAAAAAACTGCTTGACTCAGAAGGGTACATCTCGTCAGCGGCCAAATGAAAGAAGCATTCCCAACGATCTAATACAGTCTAAGCTCATTATAACAGACCTGGTTACAACAGACATTTGGATATAGCATACCGATTTGTGAAGCTCGGTTGGTTTTCCTCTGTATACCATTGACTCAACTTCGTATCTGCATACAACATACTCCTCTTACTACAGACCAAAAGTTCAAAATCAAGGTCTGTTATAACGATCTTAGACTGTACCAATATGAGCGCCAACTTTGTCGATCAAGTCCAGAAGGTCGTCAGTGATGACCCCAGCAAGTCAATCAGGGTCATAGCGAAGCTATTGAAGTTGATGAGCATACCATCAGGCGTGTGGTTCACGAAGCCATTTGGTAAAATCCTTAGGTCATAAGAAGGGGTCAGTTCATTTTTTTAAATAATAATAATAAGTTTATTTCGACATGCATGCATATGTTTGGGAGGCTGCGGCAAAAGAAGACGCGAAGTCCTCTGACGTGGCCACCACATGACCGACAAGACCCGGCAAAGTTGTCTCATCCGGTCGAAAGACTTTTGCAGTCGCGCGGCGTTTCGACCAAATAAGACGTACGTCTCTGCCGAGCTTCTCTCGGTACCGTGCAGTCGCGCGGCGCCAAGAGAGAGGGCTGCCACCGGCGCACCGAGACTGTGTTCACCAAGATAGCAGAAACGGCCGTCTCGACTGGAATTCAAACGCCCATGACCATACGCAGCAAAAAAGTTGACACTCTTAGGGACGTAATACAAGGTGTTACAGAAATTCACACCCCTGACTACATTTTTTCAGCACCTTGATATTACTGTGAATACACTTAAGATAGGGTGATGTGGCTTGAAACACCCGTCATTTTTGAATGATGTAATAAGGATGTGGAGAAGGGTGCTACGGTGAAGTGAGAACGTCCTTCATTTTCGGAAGGTATTTATTGCACTGAAACCCGCTTCCAACCGTTGTTTTAGCAACTATGTTTTTACTTGAAGATACTTTCCTTGAACTTAGATATAGTACGCTCTACGTGGAATATTGAGGACCACAATGAGCGAAGTGTCTGTAATATTTTAATTGCGGAGACGCAAATGAGTGTCTTTGAATGGTCGAGCAAATAAAAGACGGTAAAGCAGTGAGGGTGTTTTTCGACAACGTCTCAAACAGACGCCTCCCTAGAGAAAAAGGCATTTGTGTAAGTTTCTTCTGTCCAATAAACACATATGAATCATACAAGATATATAAGAACCATATAAGAACTATATAAGAACTATATACGAACTATATGAGATATAGAAGAAACTTCTCGCAAGTTTCTTATACGGTTCTTATATATTCTTACATATCTTATATAGTTCTTATATGACTCTTATATATCTTGTATGATTGATATGTGTTTATTTTTACAAGAAATTTCTCATGAGATTTTTCAATAGGGCTTTGGATGTTCTTCTCTTGTTGCTTTTACTTTGGCTGTTTCACGTATCTTCAACCAGTCTCAGGTGTTTAAATGAAATAGTAAACTCAATCTACTCACATGTACCACCTCAAATGCGCTTAAAAAATTATTGCTTTTATTGACCCACATATACACTGGAGCCCAAGGACTGCTTGTGCCTAAACTTTCCCCTTGCTTGTTTTCTGCGACGGTGCATATCACACTGCAGGGGCCACCAAACTTGTTGGCTAAGGGGCCATAACACGACAGCTGTGGCCAAGAAAACTCCCCAGGCATAAATCAAAGCGCATGAGAATCTATCACATTCGCACAGTGCAAAAAAAGACTAATGAGAATGATAAAACTAATGTCAACAATACGCAATAGTTATGACAGAGCTAGGACACTAAGCACAATGTACATAATAATGCAAAGGAATTTTAATAGAGTTAAACAGACACGAAGCAGGGGACCAACAATGGTGATGCTGGTGATGACAATGTTCAATGAATAATATGGAGAGAGGAGCCGCGTTACGATCCAGTTAGTTCTTTCTTGTCTCTTTGCGCATTTGGAGCGTGTGGCAGCGTCATTTCTTTAGGCGAACTTTTTGCGCCGATAGCAGCGGTGGTGCTGGAAGTGGGCTGCGGGTCAGGCTTCAGTGGAGGAACCGCGGCCAGCCGCGGGCCGGGGTTTGGAGACCCCTGATCTAGGTGCTTCTGCGAGAGTAGATCAGGGACCCGCTCCTGTGGGGAGAGAAGGATAGAAGAGTGCGAGAGGGAATGGAAA
>NW_024609857.1:141771414-141956323 GCF_016920785.2 Ixodes scapularis | reverse complement strand
GAGGAGATGAAAGTTCGAATTTTTGTTGTTTGTTGCTTCGCAGCGCTTTCTGGGCAGCGAAAGAGGCCTATGGGGCGCGCGTCTCGCGTCAGGTCGACCATGTCCCATGGCGCGACGGGGTTCGGGAGCGGGTGTTCGAGGGCTTCGGTATTTTTTACCCACCGGTGCCCGAGGAGAATCGCGAGGGACCTCCTCTGTATGTTGGAGACGGAGGCGATGCGTCGTCTCCTGTCTTTCCCTGTCTATTCGCCAGTCGGTGAGGGGGACGCAGCGGCGGATAGAAACCTTTGCATCACTTATCACCCGGTCGAAAAATGCCAAGTCCCTGAGGTGTGGATGCGGGCGCAGCGTCTGATATGCCGCACAACAGAGCGAAAGCGCATGCTCAGAAGGCGTTCCACAGCCCAGCAGACAAACATGGCAGCGCGCAAAAGGCGATTTTTACAAAGGTCTATAGCATCAACGTTCGAGAGGTTCGGGAGGCCGAGGATTGCTCTTCTCGCGTCCTTGTATAGACCTTTTCAGCGGCAGTCTCGAACGAAGCGACTGGGCAAAATATGCTGAGTCACTGAGCTGTGGACGCATGCGCAGCGTCCGATATACCGCACAGCAGATCAACAGCGCATGCTTGGATGGCGTTCCACAGCCCAGCAGACAAAGATGGCAGCGCGCAGGAGGCGATTTCTGCAAAGGTCTATAGCGCATCAAGTTTCTTCTTGTGGCAGGAGAGCAGGCGGTAGAGCCCCATATCCGCGCTCTTTCCCTACGTTTCCCCCATTTCTAAACACAAGCCACTTCGACTGAAGCACCGTGGTCGATCTCGTCAAATTCTATTTGTCTGGCGACAGACGCAGATATATGCGCCTGGGTCGATTAAAGAAATGTCTCAAATTTCATCTGTGCTCCAGGTCTGAGGCCACTGAAATGTAAACTCTTCTGGTGCTGGAAAATCACAGCGCGGACGCCATATACCAAAACAGGAGCACGTACATGCTACGGCACGAAGTCAGATTCCATTCGGAAAGCGTTCGGTTACCGCTGGATCGGGTCGGTGGCACACCACAGTTCGGAACAGGTATAGCGAAAGCTAGCGCTGCAGAATGCAGGGTTTCTGGGCTCAATCTCGACCCCTGCACGCTAACGCCGGTGAGCTCGCTAACCAACCGGCAGTGTTGGGTAACCTGAAAGGTACTTTAGGTAAGGTACAAAGTAAAAGTATGTTATGTTATAGGGCTCCGTGTTTTCAAATAAATTTAAAAAAAAAAAAACTTTGAAAAACACCCGCCGGGAACATTTTGGTCAATTCGGTGCCAAATTCTCCATAGCACCATTTATTTTCTTCTTCTTCTTGGTCAATTCGGATTTATCCGATAAACTCCGAATTTTGATGTGCCAATGCTCCCTCCCCGCCAAAAGAAAAACTATGCTCCGTTTTACCTTACGTCCGGAAGCAGCGGACGCTACGAGCTATCCCAGCCAATCCTGCTCTGTGGACGTAGTCCGCGATACGCTTTCCGCGCGTCGCTGTGTCCCCTCTCCAAGGTCACGTGACACCCACACGGCCTTGGATTGGCTCCGATATGGCTCGTAACATCCGCTCGGACGTTTAAGGTGAAACGGGGGTACACATAAAGACGGCAATTTCCACTTAAGTTTGATCAGCGCACAGGGTCAATGGTCCCGGAAAAATGCCCCAACCACAGTTACCTTTCAAATCTCGGATCATTCATAAAAGGGGTCTTTCCGCTTATCTCGTCAAGGTTCAGGACGACACGTCATTGTACTTTCGGGTCACGACAAAAGCCTCGAGTTTGAGCCATACTATTTTTGTTTTAAGAGGAAGGACAGGTTGTGTTTCTGTAACAGTTAAAGATCTATGGACCATAGAGATTGCATAAAATTGGAAGAGGCTCTATGCACTGAGTGATTCAGTGCATAGATCAGTCGGGCAGATGTGTTAATCACAGACTGCGGGAGAATGACTTGTCGTTGCGATCAGTGGTGGGAGCTGTAGGGGGGCATTTGCCATTGCATTGTCATGGATGTGGGTGCGAACCTATCTTCAATAAGACTAGCATCATTGGCAATGGAAGGGACAGAGTGAATAGAGACATTCTAGAGGCGCATGCAATTATCAAAGCAGGCGCGAACTCCGTAAGCCAAACGTCACTGGGCCTGAGTAGCAAAGAGATTGTTTTTTTGGACACGTGGTGAATGTATCATGTGACGTGGGCGGAGTTGCTGTTTTCTTTGTTTTGTTTTCATGTGATTAAATTTCAGTTGAGAGTCAGCGCTTGTCCTGTTTGCACTTCCTTTAGTCCCAGTTTACTGTGCGCTGTTTGCCTTTTCGTCAGTATGAACCAACTAACCCACATCGCCACCCTCATTTAGTAGGGATTGTGCGGGTGCTCGGTATTTTACGGTGTGTTCTCAATTCGCTTAGATACCTCCTGTAATTGTTTTCTTGTTTTCGATTTTGCATTTCTGGTTTTACTGTGCCAAATCTGATCTTGGTTCTCTTATGGTCGCTCCCCAGACTTTTTGTGCCTTCCTCACCTATTTTCATACCTTCTAATCTGTTGTATATCTTACGCAACATTAAACAGTAGTCAATAGTCGAGTGTGAGTTCTTTCTTTCCCATGTTATTTTTCCATCACATTTCACCTGAGCGTTAACCAATACCAGATCAAGAGCTTCGCAGAACTCCTCTAACATCCTCCTTGTTGTATCCGTATGTCTATCAAAGTCTTCCAAATGTGCATTCATGTCCCCCAAGATAATTATTTCCTTGTTAGTGCCAATTTCCCTAACTTAACCCGTGTATACATGTCAAGTGTTCTGCATTTTCCTCCCCTGCATCCCTGTTTTTAGATACACAAAACCCAGGATTGTGTCTAAACCACAAGCCTTTGACCCACATGTGTTCCCTGCAGCCCTCTCGTTCCCTTTCCCGATCCTTCACTAACACCCCTAATCCCCCTCCCTTGCGTTCCCCATTGGCCCGGTTGCATCCCATCCAATGATAACCCGGTATGTATGGTGGTTCTTCCATATCCCTCAGATGTGTTTCTGCTAATCCATACACTGCAAATTTTTCACTTTGAAATTGCTCCTCAATCTCCTCCCACTTTATTCTGTTCCTGCCCCCCTGCATGTTTATGAACCCTATGTTAAGCTGTTTCTTTTTCCTAGTCCTGCGAGGCTTCCTCTCACCCTCCCAAACGCTCCCCCCTGAATGTACATTTTGGCCCTCATTTACACCGGCGCCCTCAAGGCTCCGGGACCCCCCAAAAAATGTAAGATGTGACGTCTAATCCTATCGCCTGCCGTGCTTCCAGTGGCTCCACTGTAGCGGATGCCCCATGTAAAAGGGTCAGAGCGAGCCTTGTACACCACCCTGTTTACTTCCATTACTCGGTACTCAAATCGTCGGCTCAACCCCCTTATCACCCGGTTAGCTTCCACCACCCGCTTCTCGATCTGCAAAGACTGTCCCCAGACCTCTGGGACGCTGCATATTTGCACATGCACAGTCTCAGAGACCTCCCTCAGCTTACGTAACCCCAAATCTCTCTGCCTGGCGAGGTTTTGGCTCCGTCCCTTTAACACATCATTTAGTCCTGCGTGAACTACCACTACGTTCTCTCCCTCCCTGTTTACCCAGACTTCCTCCCTCGCTTTGGCCATAGCATCTACCATGCACTTTCCTGACTGGGCCACTACGTTTACCCTCCCATCCCCTTGCAACCTGTCCAGGAGCCCCTCCTTAACCCTTGTTATGTTTCAGTCTCCTACCACCAGCACCCTCTTAACCCCTGACTGCCTGTCGTCACCCAGCTATCTGTGCTTTCTCTGCCTCAACTTCTGCTGCCTTTCTCGAGCCCTGCTGTACTGCAGCACTATACAGCTGTGGAGACTCCTTTCCTGCACAGTCAACTACCTCATCACTATTTAACTCGCCCCCTTTGTCTGCCGCCCCCACCACCGTCTTCTCTGCCACCTCCCCCTTTTCTTATTAACTACTCCTGGCAGTTGCTGCACCACCTCCTCACACTTCTTCTGATGCTCCTCCAACTCCGCCTTCCACTCTTCCCCCTGTCTAAGCTCCTCCACCTGTCGCTCAAGTTCGGCTCGCTGTTCCGGTTCTTGCCTCAGCTCTCCCGTCACACTCTCTACCTTAGTTTTCCGTGCCCTGCCTCCTCCACATCCGCTTCGGCCCTCTTAATCAAATCTACGACCTGCGCCTCGAGCTGAACCCGCTTCTCCCGCTCTACCCGTATCTCCCGCTTCAACTCCTGACCGTATCCGCCCATCCCCTTCTATTCTCCTAAAACCAAGTTATACTTTCTCGCAAATCCGGCAGGTAAAGTTGCTCTCCTCGGCTTCTTGCCGAAAAGAGCAACATGTATCCAGATTTTTTTTTTTTTCTTTTCTTTTTTTTTTCTTTGGGGGGGGGGGGGGGGGGGGGGGGGTTGGGGGGAGGGGAGGGGGCTGGGGTGGCTGCGATATCTATGGCTTGAAATGCTTAGAGGTGTCAAAATGCATGTGTATATTATGGTATATCGTAAAGGTCGGCTGGATTTCAATAAAGGGGGGGGGGGGGGAATAAAGCCCCATAAGTCTTTCCCCTGACTACGCCACTGCAACTATATATAGCACATGTAACCATTTTGACCCAAGCTCGCCGGTCACGCCTCTTCTCCCCAGAGAAGTAAAGACGGAACGCTTACCGATATATGCTTGTCCGGACTCAGTCGGAAAATCGAGGCGGGATACGGCCTAAAAAGAGAACTGATCACGGTATGAGGAGTCGCAATCGAGAATTTTAAATGCTTGAGACACGAAATATCTTCGATAATCTTGAAGCAGCAGAAACTAGAGAAATCTTGACCCTCGAACTGCTCAAACTTCTCAAAACTTCTGCCGACTTTGGATTGGATTGGGCAGACTACTTATGGTAGACAAGGCATTCTACGCGAAAACAACGTGCTCAACCTATGGTAAATCCACGTTAAAAATTATATATTTAAAAATAAAAAAATATGTTATGTCAATTTTTCTTTTTTACCTTTTTTTACCGACATATATTTAAACACAATGTAACGCTTCAAGACTCAAAAGCGATTGATCTGACATCGAACTTGCGACAAGTAACTATCGAGCCAGTTTGAGATTTTCTTGGAGCGGCTCGTTATTTCGTTCATTTCGCTATTTCCCTCTAAAATTGAATTTTCGTTCCAGTTACTTTACGACCGCCGACTGCGGAACTGTGTTTGCCTGTGCCGAGTCTCGCTTCTGGAATGCATCGCTGGAATGCACCTAATGTCTCGGCGTGCTGAGGCGGTTTATTGTTTCTTGTGCGTTCCTTGTCGCCCGTGCGTTTGACGATTTCCTGCCGGAAGCCCATGCGAAGGCTGTGCGGCGCCTTGCACCAGCTGTCCAGAGGGCCGACGCAGCCACGGCACCGCGCACGATGACGTCCCTTTGGAAGTCCGTCTGGTCGGCCCCCATGAACCTGCTGGGCAGGCTGCGACACAAAAGTGAGCCCTGCCTCCCTGGCTCGTTTCTTCCCCGCCGGCCTTGCCGCGGCCTCGAGCTCGCCATTTCGACGCGGTCGCAGTAACCTCGCTCGTGCACCAGCGCGCGTGCACGAGCTCGTACTCGCGTCAGGGCGCGAAACCGTTGTCGCTCTTTGGCTTTTAAGCGATTGGCCCTGCGCGCGCGCGCGCAGCCTTCCGTTTCGGTTGGCTGTGACGAGCAGCGACGAGCACTTCTCGTGAGTCGAATTCTCTGTTTGCGCGTGCCAAACGCGAGAGGCCAGCCAGCGCGTTCGGAGTAGGGCCAGTAGGGCGTTGCCCCCCCGTCGCTTTGGTGAGGCGCGAACACGGGGTCTTGCGTCGTCAACACTGGGCGGCGACACCGGTGATGCAAAAGCGAGGACGCGGGCGAGCTGGTTGAAGTTCACGTGTGAATTTGGCACACGAGTGTCGCTGCGATTGGCCTTCCCATTTCTTTCCCCTATCTCGGACGCAACCACGCGCACACTCGCACAAAGAAAAATTAAGAGAACAAAACACACTGGTATTAACGCAACGCCAAAACTAAGGCGAGCTGGCGAAAGACAGAGGGCCGTTTGCCTTGAGACTGGGCTGGGAGAAGGATAGCAGAGTAGACAGAAACAGGGTGATGCAACAGCAAGTGCGGTAGAATTTCAAACTAGACTTGACATTGGTTGCATCGGGACACAATGTAGACACTCCCACAGCTATGAGTAAAGTGGCTGGTAAATTGAATTGTGTGTACATTCAGGCAGCAGTAAGTTAGTCAGCCCCAACGTGCATCGGTGTCTGATGTAGATGGCAAATTTAGTTAGTGCAGTACTGCCGCTAGCCTGGGGTCTTTAACGTGCACCGCATGGTAGTGGTAGACGACAGGGGTAATCGGTGGCAGAGTGGGCTAGTGCACACCAGCTCAGAGCACGTGGAGCGAAAGTTCCCGAAAGGGTCGGGAATGAGCCCAGGGATCCTGGGTTCATTCCCGATCCCTGCCCATTTCGATCAGGATGGGGCATTGCACCGGCATGTGGTTATGTGTCGCTACTGCGTGATGCACATCAGAAACCCCAGGCAGGCGATTGTACTGAACTGGTTAAATTTCTCATCTACAGAGTAAACCAGTGGTCCCCCGCTTAACTAAAGGGCAGACCGACCTTACGCTGTATAAACTCGAACGTCAGATTTGGTTTGGTTTGGATATTCGACAGCACACCGGTACAATGCTTATCCAGATGAAAATGAGCAATGTGGGCATTGAACACAGGATCACTGGGTTTTGCAGTGCGAGTTTTTACTCCGCAACCACGCTCGCACACTCCTTCCTAGCTGCGGTGTGTTTTAACACACCCGACCACCCATCCCCAGTGTCGAGCCATATAGCCTAGGCACATCCAGAACTGCACATACTTGGAAAGGAGGAACCAGATCCTATTCGCAACTCCAACTAACTATAGGTGGCGCCACTTATTTTCCAAAATGGCGGTTATAGTGAGGGTCGGAGATGCATGCCGCTGTTGAGCCTGTCTAGTGTTCTGGCTTCACTGAGCGACACAGATTATTTCTGGTAATACGAGGGAGCTAGGGTGTTATGAGCGCAGGATACCTCTTCATCCTGAAAACAAAAGCGGTGTTTAGTGTAATATTAACGCCCGGAGGCACATTTTAATTCTGGAGCGAAACCGGAACTAACCTTTAATTTCTCGATATAGGTCTTAATTTCGGATTCTTTCATACCTCAAGATGTGTTTTACATCATAATTATTTAGTTAGAGAAGTTGTTTGCAGAAACTTTATTTTGTGACATACATGTTCGATCCAGGCTGATATTTTTAGTTGTAGTTGTTGAAAAAATCAGTGCTGATATTTGTGTGTTCTCGCTGCCTTTTCTCGCTCAGATAATTGTTATGGGAAATAATGAACTGCGGGCCTTGTGACGGGTTTTTGAATATTCAGATGATTAATTGGTTTAACATTATTCCCAGCACAAGAATAAGAGAATAATTCCAAATTTTACAATATGTCCACAAAACCAAAAAATTTATAAAGGCTGTTCTTACTGCAACAACCCAAAGACGGAATCCGAGTCAGACAGCTGAAGTGTGTGTGTGTGTGTGTTTTATAGGCAACGCGTGACGCATAGGTCTGTATATTACATCCAGTGCTTGACTGTTTTTCTATCTTAATAACGATGTCAGAGTTTTTCATATGCTAAAAAGAAAACAAAATTATAGCTTTTCTGGAAATACTATTATGGTTAAATGGCGTATTTTCGTGATGTTGGCGTTAATTGGGGGCATACATTGCCGCGATTTGAATTAATAAAAACAATATTAAAATTCAGATACATAATTTTTCAAGCTCTAATATAATTTGTTGCTTATGATTTAATTTCAAATGCGCGAACAAAGATGACAATCATAAGTGTGCTAATTATCATCACTGGTGCCAATTGCAGCATTTTGAACTACCAAGTAATAAAATAAAAGGTCTAAAATCAATGAAAACTTTCTAGCGAATGTGAGAAATCCACATAAAATTACATTATTGTGGTTAAAGTATATTTTGCTATTAAAGTCGCGACTTTTGACAATGGGCAAAACGTCCAATCGTCGCTAAATCTTTCATAACAAAATGCCCAAAAGTAAAAAAAAAAAAAAAAAAAAATTAGTTAATAATTTTTTTATAACATTTAGTTACTTTCATTTTTACGCTCCGTCGTTTTGCCAATCTCAGCTTTTCCAGTTCGAAGGAACGCCTACCTTTTTGCACGTCTGCTCACTGCAGCACGTTTCGTTGGCGTTGGAAGCCGGTGTAATAGTAGTGAGTTTTAGTATTGCGTACACGAGCGAACGCAAGCGCTGTGTGTTTGTGTTAGCTTTGCGTGTTCCACACTGCGCATGCGCGGAGCACGAAATTGAGGTCTTGAATGGCGCATGGCAATGAGGCGCACGCACACAACGTGGGGCACGCAACTCTACCGTAAACGCACATCGCTTGCGTTTGCTTCTATGCGCAATAATAAAACTCTCTAATAAGGTACACCCCCCCCCCCCCCCCCCCCCCCCTACTGGCTGCAGCACAACGTTGGGACAGTGAAGAGTGTTGTTTGCATTCGGAAATGACATTTCACGAGCCATGATCGCGAGCAGTCCCGCCATGCCCGCTGAGCAGGAGAATCGGGGGACCCTCACTAGAGCGCTTCCCGTTTCCGCCGCGGGAGGGCGAGCGTCGAGCTGGAGACGCGAATAAACCATAAAACATTGCACCATCAACAATATCAACAGCAGAAGAAAAACAAATGGTTAAACCCAAAAAAAATAATCAGCCAGATAATAATCAAGTAATGGGCAACTGATCGGACTTCTTATACTCACTGACACAAATTGTCTTTAGTGCTAGCAAATGTATGAGTGGAACCGCACATCTCTTCCAAAGAACCTTCCCTGTGTGAGTGGTTGTGCAAGCAACAGAATCTGCAGAGCCACACTTTCTTGACCTTGCCTTTGTTTGCAATGAAGACAACTCTGTGAGGTAGAATATATCCTCAATGTAATTGGAATTGTGTTTTGTGTAGCATGTTTATACAGCCAGAAGTTAGTTAGTCCCAATGGGCGTCTGGTATCTCAGCTGTAGATGAGCAATTTAGCCTGTGCGGTCCAACCGCTAGCCTGGGGTCTTTAACATGTACCATGCAGTAGTGATACATGGCCACATGCCGGTACAATGCTCATTTAGATTGAAACAGGGTTGGGGATTGAACCCAGGATCCCTGATCGTCTGTATTGGGTTACATGCAGGTCAAAAGAAGCCTGGAGACGTCTTTCATTAAATGCTATGACTACCTTTCCTTTTCCGAGCTTAAAGGGACACTGACAGGGTATTTATGCTCGCCGAGGTTTTTATTTGTACGTGACATATGAAAGCTCAACTACCCAGAACAAAATTTGCGGCTCGAAATTCGGTTTCTTTCTGCCCGAAAACCGCCGATCAAGAACTGGCCGGTTCGAGTCTCGCTCACTCTCTTTTTCGCGGTCACGGGCCGTTTTCTAAGGTATCGATGCAACCACCAAATTTAATCAAAGTCGTGGGTCACTGAAGGCACACACTCAATATTAAAAATAGAAAAAAATATGAAATCCATTTTTTGTGGCTTCTAAAAAGCTGTAAATACGTTGATTGAAAAAAAAAAAGTTCCACAGACAACCGGAAGCATTCTGTGCGTTCGTCGTTCGCGTATCGTGGGACTCGCGGGGACGGCGATGTCAGCAGACGGCGGGCGTGGGACCTCTATTTCAGAACTGTCGTTCGCGGTACCGGCGAATTCTTTCTACCTTTAAAAGAGAAATGTGGGACTGATCAAAAGAATTGGTATTCATCCCGTACGACACGCCCGACCACCAAGCCGATTTGCACGAAGACGTCACCGAGCCGTTGCTCCCTTCTCGTGGCTGAAGAAATCGCTCGCGCAAACGTCAAGCACGACCTGTCTACTTCGAGTTGAATATGCACGCGTACGATTTCTTTACTAGGTGCGAATGTCGCCAATCCGTGGTGCTTCCCGACTTCGACCCGGGAGTGCTTTTGTCTCTTTAAGGGTTTGGGCCATGACTATTCACAGTTGTTGCATACTCGTTCATGTTTGGCCACTTCCAAGTGGAAGCGCGTATTTGTGACACTTTTGACACTTCTCTGGTGTTCCATCCATGATAGACTCATTCAAACCCAAGCCTGTTCGTCCTGTGCAAAGATATCCCTCAAACGAAGGGTGCTGTGTCCAATAGGCCAGCAATGCACCAGACATTTCTGTTTCTGCCTTTTACTTGGCCTTCGTACCATGCCAAAATTACAGAAAGGAGGATACCTAATGTTAAAAGAGTAAATTGCAGGCAAGGTGGTGAATGTCTTCCATACTCCAGCATGAGACAAGGCAAAAATAAAATAACAAACATACGCTCAGACCGTCTCAATGTCCTAGGTAGTGTTGAGGCACTGTGTGTTTATGTCCATGATTTTATTTTTGCCACGTCTCCGGTTGAAGTATGGATGCCTTGTGTGTTTCCTACAGTGTGTACTATGTACCGTTTGCTTATGGCCTATAGTTATTGTTCCGAGTATTTTTTTTTATCAAATAAAGTGAATCAGAAAACCCCTTAGTAAAATTTTCTTCAGCTCGAGTTTCTCCAAACAACTTGGATATTTGTGAAGTCGCGGTGACACCAAATAATCTGGAACCCGATGTCTCAGTTGGGCACTGAGAAGAAGCTGCCGTAATGTCCCGAGAGATAGCACGCCTAAAAGCAAGGGCAGATTGGGTGAAAATGAGGAGTAAGCTCACTTTCGGTGTGCGATCAAACAAGTTTTTAAAAATGCTAATTTTATTTGTGACCTGCCTAGCTTGTTTTCACCTTGAGGACCAACGGAGCATAGAAAGCTGTCCTTCCCAGTTTGCAAAGTGTGCTTAACATCAATTTTGCTGGGGTCACCATTGGCCAGAGCCCTGCAGTTACTAGAGGTGGGCTATCTTTCGGTGGTTTGGAAATAATAACAAATTGTGCAAAAATGGGTGCGGGTTATCTTTTGGGGGTGGGGCATCTCTTGGGATATTATGGTACTCCTAACCTCAGTTGATTAAGGGAGTAAATTTATTGATATGGCAAGGACGACGGCAAAATGTATACCTGGGTGATGACAGAAGCCAATTCAAGCATGTAATTGTGCTAGCCGAGTTTCCAGTCTCAAGCTTTGATTAATATGCCACTCTTACTGCAAGAAGGCAGTATTCCTACAAAAGCAAATTTTATACTTTGCAGATTTCATACAAATGTTGCTCACAATTAAAAATGGGTTTTTGTATCTTCTGATGTGTTTGTGTGTGTAGATATTATTTTTTATTTGAGATTATGGAGAGTTAAGGTGTAACAAATCTATATATTCTGATAAATGGCAAACTCCAGATATTCAGAAAGTTTGCCAAAAAGATTTCGATAATTGTGAATTTGATCTCATAAATAAACTCTGAAAAAGAACCCTCAGATTTTGAAGAAAAATGTGCTCCCACAGCCCAGAAGCCTAGTTACATAACAAAGCATCGACAAGCCATAGTTTGGATGATTGCTTAGCTGAACACTGCACCATTAACAAACTTTCTTCACTAGTAACCAAACATGTACTTTAAGAAAGACTACAGCAGGGATGGGCAGTATTTCAAATACAAGTATTTGAAATACGAATTTCAAATACTTTGTGTATTTTGCAGTTGTATTTAATTACAAATTGGGTAATGTATTTGGCTTGTGTATTTAAATACTAAAACATGGGTATTTCAAATACAATTGTAATTAAATACAATTTTGTGAGCGAAAATACATCTTGTTTTTATGCATGTGGTTGTAAGATATAGTCTTCATCCTGTATTCGGCCATGGGGCTTTTTTTCTTTTTCCCCTCCGGCCTTATTTTAAAGGCACTGTCCAGAGCAGGAAGAAAACTACGTTCTGTACCAAATGCAGTGTCTCTCAATCAAGCAGAAGCGTTTAGTGACTTTGAGATTACGGTGCTAGTCCAGGTCAAGAATAGTGACGAAATCAACGTTCACAGGCAGACTGGCTAAACAAGTGCCTGTGACAACTTGTGATGCTTTCCAGTCTGATTTCCATCCATATTTTTGCCCGGAACATTTTAAACGCGTGGGTCGTCCAGATCTTCGTAACGTGTGCGAATTGCAACAATAAAAAATTCTCTAGCGAGTGCTACGCGTCTTGGTCGTCTCGGTTCTTTGTTGGTCTATACCAAAATGTAATCGACAAAAAAAAACTGCTTGAAGCTCTTTACTTTTTTCACCTATTATGTCCAAGCTGATTACATTTTTTTGTGATTATATTTCTATTACGTTACTAGAGCCTCGCACACTAACTCCCAAGTGTGCAATGCAAAATTAAAATGAGATACCCAGAAACCCGTTGCAGGTGCCTTGAAGTCGCTGACGCAAATTTTCAGGAATGTATTTGGAAAAGTATTCTGAGGAGACCAAATACATTTGGTTGTATTTGTATCTTGTAATTAAATGCTTTTTTGGAAATGTAATTGGATTTGTAATTAGATACATTTTTGACGAAGTATTTTGTATTTGTATTTCGATACATATTCGGATGTATTTTGCCCATCCCTGGACTACAGCATAGTGCACCTTTGAAGGAAGAATCCACATTTTGTGCAATGCCAATGCAGTCAATCGACTCTTGGTTTGTCCTAGATTCCCTCCCTAGCCCAGGAGTTTCTTCGGCTGTGATCCGTGTGTCTAGTTGCCTATCTTACTGTTTGTTATACAGTTGAATCTCGTTAATTCAAACTCTTAATTCTAACTTGCGGATAATTCAAACTAACATGCAGGTCCCATCCTACCGTAAAATACCGAAGAAACGCCCACCCTCATTTTATCGAAACACGTGTAAAGCCAACTATGGGCGCTTATTAGGGCACTTGATGTGTACTTGCCCAAATTTTCGAATTTCAAAAATGTTAATAGTGGGCGCTTGTACGGGTATGGGCGCTTCCTCGGTATTTTATGGTATGTGTCTCTATGGGAGGAAACTCTCGGTAATTCAAACTCTGCTTTGTTCAAACAAATGTTCGGTCCCCCGCGAGTTCAAATTAACGATATTCGACTGTATTAGTTTTCTCTGCATTTTTTAAGAACTATTTTAGGGTTAAATGAGTTGCCTGTTCTTTGTGGTTTTCATTGGCTTATGGCTTAATGCATGCTTGAGTCTGCTTGCTTCTTCTTTGCTTCTTTCTTTCTTCCCCTTGTTAAGGGGGTGGGTTTTGTGGTTATGCAACAGTGTTGTTCTTGTATCTGCAAAAATTCTAATAAAATAAACAATTTTTTTTATTTTTTGAGGAACCATGTTTTAAGGTTTACATAAATAAGCTATGCATTTTATGAAAATGCGACACTAGCAGATTGCATAGAACACGAAAGTTGGAGACTGGGGCACTGAAAATAACTGATGGCAAGGTAACTAGTATGCACATGAAAATAATTAAATTTTGTGGAAATAGTTTGCACATTTTGGTGGACCTAAACAAATGTTCTTTAAAATTGACCTTTTTATTTTTTCTAGGCCATGTCCTCGCTAAAGAAATAGCAAAAATGCACAGGAAGTGGCAGAGTTAGCGTGAACAAGCGAGTGACATTTTTTTTTTGTGTGTGCTTGTCTCAAAGCCAAAATGCTATTATCAGAGTTACAAGTGCTGTGGAATCTGCATGGGCACAAACTTAGGAGGTAAAATATCCTCAAAAATTTGTCTGAGTAAATGTGAAAAACAACCGATGTACTCTTGTGCCACCTGCTTCGTGAAGTGTACATGTAAGTGTAATTATGACCCGCTTGTCGTTGTTGCAGTCTATGAAATCCTAGATCCAAGCCCTAAGCCGAAGGTATCCAACACATGGGTTGCACGTGACGTCATTCAAAGAGCGCTCCGATGACCACCAGAGAAGAGGGGAAGAGGGAGCTCCCCTCTGGTCACAATCTTCTTTTGTGCCTCACGGATTTGCACAGACGTCGCTATTCTCCTCCCAGAAGATTATAGAAGATTAACCCGTCACTCGAACTTCTTACTAAAGCAGCTTCCCTCTCTTCTTACATGGTGGTAAAAAGTATGCAATGTGACGTCAGTGCAGCAACCCATGTTCCTTGTGGATGTCTGTTTGCTGCGGGCTCTGCTTACCCAATGTAGAGTCTGCTACAAGATGCGGAGGGAATAGCCAACAAATCCAGTCCAGGCCCTGGATTGGATTGGTGTGGATTGAGAGCTCAACACTAGGCTAGATCCAGTTATAGCTACTAGATTTAGTAACAAATTGGAAAGCCACAGATCCCAATCCAATCCAAGCCCTAAGCTGAAAGTATCCGAAAGTGTGCATCTGGCGGCCATGTTGCCATTCGGTTATTGACGTGTGTGTTTGAGCGTCGTGTTTTCATCGTGTTTCCTTTCCGGAAGTGGCCTCTTCCCCGACGATGTGGGCGGCAAGAAAGTGCTTGTTTAATCCGGACTGGACGAACCCAAATATTTCGGAATATGCAAGTTGGATTAAGCCCGTGCAAAATTATCCGCACTGTGCCCAATGCTCGATGCCTTGTGTTTTAAAGGCCTTATAAATTTAACTGCCTCTACAGTGGTCAGGAAAATTCAAGATAATAATTTGCTAGACTCCCTGTTATTTTACAGTGGTTGAAATGCTTGGGGGACATTATATAATGGCTACATAGTAATAATTATGATGTAACAATAATGATCAGAGTCCAAATGCAAACTACAGGCCCAAATGAAGCCAAAAAAAAAAGCACTAGGTGGCATCCCTTTTGCTGTAGCCTGGTCATGTCTGATTATTTATTTATCTATTGTTTCTTCGAGACCCAGAGGCACTGCAGATGGGGAGAGCAACACAGAAGTTAACGGTGTAAAAAATAAAAATTAGGCACACCTGACGAACAAAATGATTTCCTAAAAAGGCGTAGGGTCCGTGATGGTGGCTATTGAGCTGGGAAGCTGGTTTCAGTCTTGGGATGTACGGGGAACAAAAAGTGAGAGAGGAACTTGGAACCTTGTGCAGATGATCAAGACAAGAGGAAACATACGAAGAGCAGGTGACTTATTTGTAAGATTGGACAGAATGACGAACGATTTTATGAAATAAAGGGAGACGATAAAGTTTTTAGCACAGGGATAAGGGCAGCAATGATTAAGTAGCTTTTATGCAAATCACGCCAGCAGTGCAGCGGTTGTAAGTGAAAATAAAGTGAGTGGTTCCATTTTCATGAGAAAATGCTGTCACCTGACATGCTGTTAGCATTAGTGGAGATACGCCAAACATGGTTGTTCCAGGAGAGTTTGGAAGCCCTCTACTCATCAAGATATTTGTAAAAAGCTGCTGGCTGTAAACGAGCCTGCTTAAGAAAATATTAGGGCCGTTTATCTTTCAACTTCCGGTCACTCGAAAAAGCAAAGTGATAACAGAAGATACGCATGCATCTGCGCAGTAAAGTAGAATCTCACGGTGCCCCCTCCTTATACGATTGGTCTCTTCATTCATCAATGTTTGTCTAGCTTGTGTGTAGCTGTGACACATTCAGTTGACGTCGCTGCCAAGTGCCAGCATAGCACTGTATTTTGGTTTCTCCAAGCGGAAGAGAAAGATGCTGCCGAAATTTACAAGTCTGCACAATGTGTACGAAAAAAACTGCATGAGTGACAGTTTTGTGCAGGAATGGTGTCGGAAGTTTCGGGAGGGACAAACAGACATCCACAAGGAAAAGGGTCAGGGAAGGATCTCTGTGTAGATTGACAGTCTCTTCGAATGCCCGATGGAGGGGCTGATAACCCAGGCGGTAACCTTCTTTGAAAAGGCATCCGAAAGCTTGCTCAACGTCACAATAATTTACTTCATCTGTGCGGTGATTACTCAGAGTAGCTGCAGTATGTACTTAAATATTGCATATAATAAGACATTTTCTTTTACCCTTGCTTTCCTTACAAGTTCATAAAACGTTGAAGAAAACAGAAAAAAAAACAGCCCTTAAGTTGTAATATTCTAAGAGATATCCCACCTAAAATTTAGAGCAAATTGAATGAAAATAAAAAAAATAAGCTATCTTTTAACGTCTAATAAAAAAAAAAAGCTGAAAAAAATGTTACTTTTAGATTATATGATTTGCCAAACTTGTTATTTCAGCAAGGGGAAAAAGCAGCACTGTCCTTCCCAGTCAGCAATGTTCACTTATCTCCCACTGATGGCACCATTGGCCAGGGCGCTGCATTTACTAAAAGTGGGCTATCTTTCGGGGTTTTAAAAAGAAAAAACAAATCATGCCAAAAGGGGTAGGTTATTTTTCGAGGGTGAGACAACTTTTGGGATATTCTGGTAGTTAGATTTGGCAAAAAGTTGTCGAGACTCGGTTCTAGACTAGAGACTCGGTTCTAGACTAGAAGTAAGCACTGGTAGATAGTAGCACGGGCGTCGGGCCGGAATACGCGGGCAGTTGCTTCTCCCTTTCGGCACCGTGACAACAAAGGTAGGGAGAGGTCTAGATGAGGCCTAAGGCAGGAGAGTGGAAAGTACTGCGTCGACGCTTTGCCTTTGTCCTGAGCGGGCGATGACTTAGCGGGTGTCCCTCCGCCCAGAGCTTGCTGAGGAGTGGGTGGGCATCCAGCAGCCCGTGCTGGAGGGCATCACCTTCTACGCCAAGTACCTGGGCAGCACCCTGGTCGAGGAGCCCAGCGGGGACAAGGCCACGGCTGACGCCATCCGGGCTATCATCGGCATGGTGAGGGCCAATCTTCTGGGGAGTGCTCATCCCCCGTGGGACGTGTCCCTACTTCTATGCCTTGTTCCATCCTACCTTAGCACAGGGCAAATGCTATGGCACCTTCGAGCCAATTGGAGCAAGGAAGGCAAAGCGCGTGACAGCCCTTACGGAGAGTATGGGAAAGAAAACATAACCCAAGCAGGTGGAGAAGTGGGGAAGGAGGAGCCTCCCTCTTACCTGGACCTTTTTTGCAGCGACAGTTGTTATGGGCTCTTACCACCACTGAAAATGACGTCCGTTGTTGATGTCATAGTTGATGATGTCGTAGTTGTAGTTGTTGTCGTTGTTAAGGTTATAGTTGGCGTAGTAGGGCGTAGGGTGTCTGTCGTCGATGTTACTGAATCCTCGAAAAAGATCACGCATCTCCCGCGGGAATCGAACCTCGGTCCGCTGCGTGCAAAGTGGGGGCGTTACCACAGAACTACGCCATAGCGTTAACAGCCTGCTTTATACTTGAGGTTTTTGTAGTACTCTATGCCCACTGCACGCGCTCTCTGGAAAAAAAATAGCCGATGACAAAATGTTGTTGTAGTATTGTGTACGGCAAGAGCTCGTGCCGCACATTTTCTCGTGCTTCGGACCAAAATGGAAATGAAAGCGTTTGTAACGAAATGGTCAGATGTCTGTTTTGTTCCGTACGCTTTTGTTCACACACCCAAGGTGCGGGAACGCGACGTCAATGCCCAACGACTTCGCCGTGACGTTTCACAGCTGTCGCTGTGACTACCATAGATGAACGCAGGACTCCTGAATTTTTTTAGAGCGCAGCTCTTAGGCACCCGTTTTCAGCTTGAGTGGCGGCGGCGGCGGCATAACCAAGGTCACCCCAAGGTCACGTGACCCCCAGGTAATGTGACCCCCCCCCGAGGTCAGGTGACCCCTCCCAAGGTCACCCCAAGGTCACGTGACCCCCCGAGGTCACGTGACCCGCCCCCCGAAGTCACGTGACAACCCCCCTCCCCCCTGAGGTCACGTGACCCCCTCCCCCCAAGGTCAGGTGACCCCCCAGAGCATATTAAAGAATGAGGGGAGGAGGAGGAGGAGGAGGAGGAGGAGGAGGAGGAGGAGGAGGAGGAGGAGGAGGAGGAGGAGGATGGGTACTACCCTCCCCTCAGTACCCTTCCCTCCCCCTCCTCAAGAGCTGCGCTCCAATTCGGCGTTCACTTTTTTGTGTGTCCCACACATCATTTTTTTTTTCTATATGATTAGCATGTCATTTAAAGTTCATACAAAAGTGACTTTCCTCTCCCTTTTGCACGTGACTCTGACAGTACTGCACACAACTGATTGGACTGGTGCCCAGGCAACCTTCTCTCCAGCGTTCGTTCTGTTAAAGTGGATAGAAGTGGGAAACTCCTGTCACCGGCTATGCTGAGATAAAGTGCATACTTGTGTCTCCCTGTGACTTGCTGATTGGCTCTCTGGGACTGTAGCCCTCGCTGTCTTCCAAGTCACGGTGGGATGGAGTACATATAGGAAATCTTAGGGGTCTCTGTTGCGTATATGAAAAGAATTTGATGGTTTTCAGATTTTCGGGGTGTTTGAGCAGTCAAAGCGATGTGAGTCAAAAGCATGGTTTATTTAGTTAATTTTGAACTTCCTAAGCTTTTTTCTATGTTGCTGAATGTATTTGTATAACTGCGAAATAGAATAAATTAAAACAAGGCAGTTAGGCTAGTCATGCTACCTGGTGTCTGAAATAGTGTCCAAGCTGTTTAAATCAACCGCGAAAATCGGTTTCTTAACCTATCACATTACGATTTTGTGCAGTGTTGCCCACAGGTGGTGCATTTTTCTATAAAATTTGCAAAGATCGAACTTGCCCGAGGAAAAACTACAAAAAAGAAAAAGGCTTAACTGCTATGAAAGTGCAGCAATGCCACCAATCTTCAAACAGTAGGGCACCCTATGGTTTGAAGACCGGTGGCTTCACTGCGTTTTCATAGCAGTTAAGCATTTTTCTTTTTTTTTTTCCTTTTCCTCAGGTAAGCTTGATCTTTGTAAATTTTATAGAAAAAATGCACCACCTGTGGGCAACACTGCACGAAATCGTAACGTGATAGGTTAAGAAACCGTTTTTCGCGGTTGATTTAAAGAGCCTGGCCACTATTTGAGACACCCGGCAGAAACGTTTAGAGTAAGGACCTGGTCACAGAAGTTGGCAGCCCTGAACCCATGTGTAAGGCCCTCCCTTTGTTTTTTGTTAGCCCAGCAATTAGCCATTGTTGTGGCAATCTGATGACATACTTACAGTCTGCTACAGTCATGTCTCATTAATGTGGACACCTCCATTACCGAGAAAAATCATCCATAGTATGAGTTATTCATAATAATAAATTGAGGTCAAGACAACAAATTATATGAGTAATTGCGTTGTGTGTGTGTTTAGACAGCCGGAAGTCAGTCAGCCTCAATGGGCGTCTGGTGTCTCAGCTGTAGATGAGATATTCAGTAAGTAGCCTGTGCAGTACCACTGCCAGCCTGGAATCTCTAGCGTGCACCATGCAGTAGTGACGCATGACCGCACACCGGTACGATGCTCATCCAGGTCGAAACGGGCAGGGGTAGGGCTTGAGCTCAGGATCCCTGGGTTTTTGCAGCGCGAGGTTTTGCTTCATGTGCTCGGAGCTGGCGTGCGCTAACACACTGGGCCACCGACTGCTGCAAAAGACACCACCGTAAAATCCCGAGAGATGCCACACCCCCGAACGATAGCCCACCCCTATTTTTAGCTTAGTTTGCTATATTTTTAAGCACCGAAAGATAGCCCACTCCTAGTAGTAGTAGTATTGGGATCAAAGATGGCCTTGGCATAAATGTGGCTATAGTCCGTTGCAACCTAAGAACAAAGGGCGAGGGTAAGACGGGCTGGGGAGGAGGAAGCAGACGGAACGCTGGAGAACAGAGGAGGAAACCTTCTCTCTTTAGCGTTCCGTCTGCTTCCTCCTCACCGGCCCGTCTTACCCTTGCCCTTCATTCTTAGGTTGCAACGGACTATAGTTAGCTATGGATGGATATAAGCAAACGTTGCTGACTGGGAAGTACAGTTACCTTTGCTTCATTGCTCCTCTTTTTAAACTTTCTTGATTGTGCATTGAAAGTTAGCCCACTCCATATTTTCACCTGATATGCTCTTGACGTTAGGTGGGCTATCTTGGGATATTACAGTATTTATGTTTAGGACATGGTATAGTGGCGAGACAAGTACCCTGCCTTTACTTTTATGCACGGGGAGTACACATCACTTAGGAATGTTCTGCAGGTTTGTCATCCACGACCGTGACAGACCTAGGAAAAGGGCAAATGACCCATTGGGCCTGGAAGCCCCGAGAAATCGAACCAGTGTTCGATGCCCTGGTCTCGTCTCTTTCTCAGGAAGGGTAGCCTAGAACAGAAAGTACTGAAGCTCAGGGTGTACTCCGTGACCCAAGGGCTTCACTAATCCTTTTTTTTTTTTATTTATTTCATGTTTGTGGGCCATCTTGATAAAGCTTCTGTCCGTAGTAATTAGACAAAAATGCTCGTACTTACCCACTTTATTCCTAAAATGGTTGTCCGTTGTCTGGACTATGGGTTGTGGGGGGATTAGCATGAAGAAACTTTTGCTAAAACAAGCCCTGCTTTGGTCTCAGCACACCAAGGAAGGTAGCATAATTTTATTCATGTCATCCGAGGTTCCAAACAAAAACGGGCAGAAACTTGGTCCAAGCTCTTGGGAACGTGGAAGTTCTGCTATAATCCGTTGCAACTCAAGAAAGTAGGGCAAAGAAGAGAAAGGCCGGGGAGGAGGAAGCAGACGGAATGTTGGAAGGAGCAGGAGGTTTCCCCTCTCCTCTCCAGCAATTCCGTCTGCTTCTTCCTCGCAGCCTTCCTTTTACTTTCCCTACCTTTTTGAGTTGCAACGGATTATAATCACATCTGTACTTCGTTGCCGACTTGTTTTATCTGACAACTGAATCTCGCAAGGACCACTTCATGCAGCGTACGAGCCGTGAGCAAAGCTTAAGTTTTCCTTGGGGGTGTATAGAAGCAAATGTTTCGTTAAACGGGAGAAGCAGCACTCGTTGTGGCTCCAGCTGCCCTGCAAAGAATACTTTTACAAAATGGCCCTGCTTCAGATTCGCGAGTGTTTCCGGAAGTGCCGAGGCATTTGGGACCGAGCGCACGTGTTCTGCAGGCCAAGGCAAGCGGGAAGAAGCTGGCCAAGGTGGCCCTGACAGTGTCCCCCAAGGGCATCTCGACGAGGGACGTGGCCACAGGAGAACTGCAGCTGGACGTCTCCATCTACAGGTGACGCTCGGGGGGAGATATCTCTGCAACCAAGTGTACAGATGTTTCTCAGATGTTTCGAATACAATGCCTGGAACGCGTCTCGCAACTGGTGTGTTTACTGCTTTCTAGAAAGTGGTCTCTCAATTTCTGCCCGATGACGGCGAAAAATGTCACATTGACGCCGGTTGTGATCCTGGCTGTGTTGCAGCGGCACTCGTGGATATGGCAAACGCCCGTTCTGCCGAAGGTCACTCTCCAGCTCGTGGAGTCCGTGGAAGCTCGACAGTCCATGGAAGCTTTGGCAGCCGGGAGTCGAAACTCTGGGACCACGGCAGCACTCGCGTTCGCTCATGCTTGTCGCTAGGAGTTCTGGCATCAACTGGGTCGTGACATCCGACGGCGTGACACTTCGGTTTCTGTGATGTCATTTGTCGCCACTTTGAGACCACTTTGGATGTATGACTGGAATAGAACGCTAAGCACACTAGTCGAAGACGCATTCCAGGCACCACGGTTTCAACAGCCGCGTCTCGACTTTGTGTCTGTTGCATGGAATCCAGTCACGATGTTGTGCAATAATTTAATTGAAAAAATGCAACTCAAATTTGTAAAAATTTTATATAATAAATATATTGGCCGCCATCGCTTATGCAGCTGCGATTCGCTTCTGGCGGACCTCGGTCCATTTTATTTGCGTCTTGAAAGAATCGCGAGAGATGTGCATTTCCTGCATGAGATTGTGCGTGGTTCCAACGATTGTACAGAGCTGTCGACGACGCCTAGGTTTTGAGTTCCATCTGGGCGGACCTCAAACGGCCGGACACATTTTATCCCGACATACGGGCCACCTGCCCCATAACACGTTTCCAACAGACGTGTACTGCCGTGTTGGACATTTTTGTTTGATTTTCTTGTTTGCCATGATCCAATCTCGCTTGTTTTTGTGTCTTTCATAGACAGTGCACTGCTGCCCAGGCCTTGGCCGTTGGCAGGCATAGAAATAAGCATATCTAGCTATCTATAGACGTTCAAACAGTGTGCACAAAGTCTGGCATCAAACGAGGCATCCCGTCTCTGCCGTTGAGAGGCTGTCTGGGCAGTGCACTACAACTGCTAATTCGGAGACTTCGGCGTGCATCGTGCAGTGGTAATTAATGCAAGCGCACTCGAACGCAACACCCATCTGTATCAAAATTGGCAGGGGAGCACTGCCAATCTTCTGCAAAGATTGATAAACCCCGAAAGGTAATGCCAAGTTGCAACCAGAAACCCCGGAATTGGAGTTGTCCTTGAAAAAGGAAAAGCAGCTTTGTGGGAAGAAGTCTTTTTCTGCAACTTTATTTTGTGTCGACTCGGAACACGGTTCACGCTGAGGTGTCCATGAGACTGTTCCTTAGGGAACCAGGCCCCTTATCTTTGTTCTCTTATTGATACCAGGCCAGTTTTGAAGTATTTGGGTTACGTGCATGTTCTCCGTAGAGTGGAAAATCTCATGCCCACGTATTGTTTTCTTCGCCGTAAGCCCCACGCAAAAAACTTTCAGCCTTTCTACTCTGCTGAAGAAGGAAGATTAGCGAAGCTGTACTGTGGTGGGAATGAAGTAATGGCCGACCGCAAGTCGGCAAGCCAGAGTGGAAAGGCTGGAAAAATTGCGCCATCTATGAGCGACAGCAGCAACCAGACAACCGGCAAGCCGGTTGTCTGGTTGCCACCGTCGCTTATAGATAACGGTAGCTGTCCAGAGTTTCGCGTCATCATTTGTTTGCTGATGGGCAGTATACTGGGGAAACTAGCCCTTAACAGCTCCGCTGTAAAAATAGTCAGCGAAAAACACCAAACTCTTGGGAAAGAGTAAACCCGAGGATACAGAACACCATATTCTAAGAAAAATAAACTCATGAACACGAAACTGTACCTGTGATTCTGTGTGTGCAGTGCAATATTTCTGTGCCACGTCTCGCCGAGGCTAAGTAACACCTACCTGATGACAAAGCCATAGTGCTGAATTTTCTACATTGCGTACCGGAGACCAGCGCGGGTTGGACACGACTGCGGCGCCCGGCGATTGCACTTGTCCAATCAGTGAGGACGTGACTCCCAGCCGAAAGTTGTTGCTGCACTTGTGTCCAGTCCATGCTCTGTGCTGGCTTTTGGTGAGTGACACAGAAAAACACGTCACTTTGGACTCTTTATCTTTACTTAGTTTTACCGTAACTTAGCAAACAACGAAGTCTGTGGTCCAGTGAGCCAATCAGGATGTTGGGGGGGGACTCTACCTCACCAGTTGCGCGCAGTGCTGTCAAAGCCACGGGCAGGAGAGAGAAAAACGCCACTTTTGTATGAATATTGAATGATGGTCTAATCTCCTAGACCAGTGGTCTCAAACTCATTTGAGTGTGGGGGCCAGATAGCCCACACCGGAAAGGTCGAGGGCCAATGTAAAAGGAGGGGGGGGGGGCTGGGGGGAGTCGAAATATTTTAAAGAGAAGAGACGTTGTGCTTTATGCTTTTCGTAAACTCACAGTTTTGCCAGTTACATCTTTAGATTTGGTTTATCTATATGACTACCTTAGGACCTGACCTCATGTGATAACAAAATATAAAATGACACCGCCCCGCCAATGTCCTGGCATTTTTAATGGTACAAGAGAGCAAGTACACCGTCGTTTTCGTCGCTCAATTCATTCAGGAATTAACGAAGCTCAACGTGTCTCTAAAAAACACAATCAGTTTATTTGAGTGTTCTTGCATTTCTGGAGATTTTTTATTACAACATTGTGAAGAAATACTTGTCTTTTAATGGTGATATTGTTTGAAGGCGAGAATCCCGAGCTCGTATATTTATCTTTGGCAATTTCTCCTGCTCATCGAGAGTTTGTGCAGTCGAGATGCATCTTTCAACAAATAGCTCGCGCTCGCAGCCGAATTGTTGTACATTGCAAAAAGCTGAGAAGCAAAGAATGAAGCGAAACAAAGGGCAAATCAACACAGATAAGTATAAACTATGTGAACACGTTAAAGGAGCAGAGCTACTTTTCGAGCTACTTTTCGACGAGATGAGATCAGTATGGCACATGCCATTTCTAGCGTTCAAAACATGGGCACCGGAACTCGTAGCCGGTTGTCTGCGGGCCGTGTCCTAGAGAGTCGCGGGCCGCGTGTTTCAGACCCCTGTCGTAGACCTAGGGGGAGAAAAGTGACTTCTGGGACACACAGAAGAGGGTCCGGGTGAGAGCAGAGCCCTTCCTTCCCTTCTTCTCTAACTGCTTGGGTTACACTTGTCCCCATACTTGTGGTAAAGGCTGTCTTGTGCTTTGCCTCCGTCACTCTGAATGGCTTGAAGGGGCCACTCAGATGGGGGGGGGGGGGGGGGGGGGGAAGTTCGATTGTCACCACCTTCCCCGATCCGGCGAAGCCGTCCTTGCTCTAATGCTCGTTGCCATGGTCCCCCCGCAGGATCTCGTTCTGCTCAGCGGATGCCAGCTTCGACCGGGTGGTGGCCTTCATAGCAACGCACAGCAACGAGGTGATGGAGTGTCACGCCTTCTTGACGGCCAAGCGCAAAGTGGCCCAGGCGGCGGCCCTCACCATCTCCCAGGCCTTCCAGGTCGCCTACACCCTCTGGCAGAGCGTCCAGGTGCGTGCCCGTGTCTCTCTACAGGACAGTCTGGACAACAATTGGTCCCTTGGCGGTGGTGGGGCAAAACAGTCCTAGCCTCGTCCAGTTCTTCTTTCCCGGAGCCAATACCATGAGCCGGCATCGAAAGACCGCTAGAAATTTTTGGTTGAGTGTGGCTGGTAGCATAGTCAGCTTTGTAGCGCCTAGGTTTCCACGTGTTAGTGCTGTATTTTCCAAACAGTAGCCCAGTAGTAGTCGGCACCCAATACATAGCCCGCACCCGCGTGGAATATGCACTTGTTGTACATTGCATATGCAACATCTTGCATATGATGCATATGCGCTTGTTGCGTAATCAGTGGGGAAAAATGTTTTCTACGGAGCACTGCTTTAGAGATGCCCTCTTTATTAGTGCACATAGAAATGTGAATCATGTAGAAATCATTAGTAACATAACCTAGCATTTGCGAAATCCGTCGTGTCTCGTCATAATGAACGATCTTGAAAAAATAAATCTTTGTATAATTAGCACTGTGGATAGTCTGCACCGTGCAAGATTTAAGCTTTCAAACGTGTATAGCTCACGGACTATAGTCTGGAAAATACGGTATGCGGTTTCCATCAATCAAGCTTTTAACGCAGAATGTGTTTTACGGCTGGGTTCGAGGCCTAGAGCATCACAAAGTGTTGCGACAAAAATATAACGCGGCCAGCTGGCCTTGTCTTACGACGAGAGTTGAATCACTGACCTCTCGCTCAGAATCAGGTGCTCCATCCCCTACACTGGCAGAGCGACTTTGATTAGCACGGTCATAGTAGTTAGTTGATATGTACTTGCATTGCCGCAGAAACTTCGTCGCGCCAAGAGGCACGACGTTTCAAAGTGTGCGGCCTCTTTTTCGGCAGCCTCGAATTGAACAGTAAACTGACTCCTTTTAAAGAGAGTAAAAAAAGTGCGAGAAAGGAAGAGCGAATGAAAGTGTGTCTTCCGAGCTCGGAAAAGCCAATAAATAAATACCCGGCGCGTCTCAAAACACGCCGCACATTTTGCATCTTCCATCTTTGTCCCTAGGATTGGGACCTACTTCATTTTGCCATCCGGTGGCAAAGAAGGCAATGCTGGAGCATAGGGAGAGTACCGTTGCGGCGCCTCACGTTTTGTCACGTAGACAACGCCATTAGTCACGCGCGTCTCATGCATTTGTGACACAGGGGACGTCTTTGTTGCAGGAGGACGCCAAGGTCGAGACGGCCGACCAGCCGGATGCCGCCGGGAGGACCACGCCCCTGATTGACCTGTCGGCAGACACGGTGGGTGCTCCCCGAGACCTTCGGGGCTCAACTTCCTCGGAGAAAGGAACTGCATCGCAAGTTCGTTTAGACAGTGCGGTACCACTGCCAGCCTGGGGTCCCCAACATGAGCCACGCGGTAGTGATGCATGACTGTGCGCCGGTACGACGCTTCTCCTAATCGAAACGAGCAGGGGTCGGACTTCAACTCGGGACTCCCGAGCTTTGTGAGACGAGCTTTCTCTCCACGTGCTTCGAGTTGCAGTGCATCACCACGCTTGGCCGCTGATCTTCAGTTGTATGTATTACATTAAAGGCTGGCTCATACAGACAGCCTAGTGCTAAGTCAACACTAAAAACAGCACTGATGCAACACCGTACAAGTGCTATATTGCTAACATACCACCAAGTGAGTGCTGCATCAGCAAGGTTGACACCAAGGTAGCCGTGCCCCGTATGCATGAACAGGAATCAAAAATTAGGATAGTGATAATGCGTGGTATTTCAGTTGTGTGCTAGGAGTTTCCCAATTCCAGAGGTGCACTTGTCATTTGACTGACCTAGGTGGTTGCCATCAAGACGGGCCCCGCGGGCCTGTTGCGACACCACTTAAAGAAGAGAGAAATTTTCTCTGCGGTGAACCGGGTTTAATGTTTACTGTCAAATCTTGATGTAACAAATTTCGCGGGATTACCGAAAATCGTTTGTTATTTTGAAGTTTTGTCGAAGTGAAAAACTCGTACATCGGCACTATAATAATTGTATTGGAGATGGTAATCAGTTGTTTCCGATCAAAAAGCATTACAGTGTAGACCGCATATAACGTATGTCTCGGGAGTCGCGAAAATCCGCACTATAAGCGGTACCGCACTATAACCAAAAGATCAATATTTCAGGCCAAAATACATGCCACGAGACAACTTACCTTTGTAAAAGAATTTATTTTATGTTAGCTGAAAAATAAAGCTTAGTTTGAGGAAAGTCTTTATCTCACCAGACTAGTACAGTTCTGTCTCAAGTGTGTCACACATTTTGAAAGAAATGAGCGGCTTTTGCCTGGCGCAGCCTTTTAACGGCGTCGCGTGTTCCGGACGGACGTTGCGAGCGTTCAGGATTGCTAACCCTAATCACCTTTCTCCGGAGATGAGAACGCGTGAAAATTCGCATCCTTCATACGGTACGCGCCAGTAATACCTTGAACTTGAGCACACGCATGAAATGCGCCAAATAAGAAATCCGGGCGATGTTCGAGGACACAAATGCTTAGAAATCACCACTGTAGTCGAAGTAAACGAACACGACGACACGGGCGTTTCTGCCGTCTTGAGAGCGCTACCACGACATCGCCGCACGAGTAGGTGGATCTTCCCTTCTAGTACGTGCTGGGTTATCATAGCGACACACAACGAAAATTCACAGTCAAGGATAGCGCTTTTACGCGGAACGATGAGATGCACGCCGTCTACGACGACGATCACAACCGACGCCATGTTTGCGGAATAGAAGCAATAGAAGCAGCCGGCCCGCGACCGGCATGCAACGCGCGCGAACACTTCTCCTCGACCTGCGATTGGTCTGTCGTTGCGGTTGTTTGTTTCTTTGTTTCCAACGCAGCGGAGGGACGCACCATAGCCTATGGACGCACGCACGTGAACGACTCGTGCGTGCGTCCCTCCGTCGCTCTGGCAACTGAAGCCTCTCTCTATGATTCTCCCCGCATTTTCGAGCAACCTCCTTGCCCCGCGAGTGCAGTTTGCGGCTCGCGCCGTCAGCGCCGTTATCTAGTGTCGCACAGGGAAGCGAGCTCGTTGCTCCGGTCGTCGGCGCGGTCGGCGGGCTGTGCCAAAAACTGCACTATAACCGGTATTTCCCTTCGCGCGCCTGCATTTTAAGCGGTATGTAATTACATGGAGTTCTATGGGAGGTGAACCGGTGGTTTAAAAAAAACGCGTTATACCCGGTCCTGCACTATAAGCGGTTACGTTATAAGTGGTCTATACTGTACACGCAATGGAACACTATGTACATATTTAATAGAGGAAATGCGTAATCATTTTTCTGCTAGGGGCAGCACAAATGCTGCAGAATGAATGATTCCATGTCATCCACATCCTTGTGAAGCGCATCGGTCGCATTGTTACATCTTCCAAAGAACGTGTGCAACTTGACGATGGCACTCTCCTCCAAGGGGTCCATGGTAACTTGTCGGCAGCTTGGCTCCACAGTTCGCTTGCATTGCTTTCGTCTGGGTGCTTGCCATCTTTTGGTAGGACTGGCATTTTCAGAAGAGGAACTCGTTGTCAGGAAATCGAACCAAAGCTCATGGCACCAAAAAGTTGGGAGGAAGCCCCCTTGACCCATGTACTGTAACGAGCACCGTATTTAAACAAATATAGATCGACCCATTTTTAAATTTTTGAAAATCTGATGTGAGGGGGGGGGGGGGGGGGGGTCGACTTATAATCGAATCAAAGCATTCCACCGCCGACAAAAACGAAATAATCGCAATGTCAAGAACACCTTGGCTTGTTAAGAGTTCAGCCGGCTGCACCTGTGGCATTGTGCTATTCTGTGCGCTCATTTTACAAATTCTTTTTGTTGTTTTTTTTGTTTAAAGAAGTATTAATGATAGCGATGTGGCAAATTACCTTGAATGCATGGTGGCGAACAGCGCACGGTGCTCCCGACTCCTGGGGGTGGTGGTACTTCTTGCAAGAGCCACTCCGGAGGCCGCTGGAGCAGCCTTACGCCTCACTCCCTGTGGCCTGTGGCTTCTTTTCGCAGTTTTTTTTGCACGATTCACGGTCGCTTGTCGTTTGATTGAGTGTGAAAATCATGCCAAAGCACCAACTACTTTTTTTTTTTTTTTTAATTGACATACGTGATCTGGGCAGTTTAGGTTTTTGGTGCTTGTTTATGGCCATTCTTCATCCAGAAGCAACCAACAACTGCACTGCTGGATGCAAATTCAACTTGTTGGAGCAGGTGGTGCTCCAGTGCAGTCTGCAATGGCTCGGAATCTTAACTGTGTCGGCAAACGGAGAGGGTTCCGCGGGCCAAAGTCTGGATAGGTGGGGATGCCTTCCGGAGTTGGAGGGCAGGCTCACTATGGTACGCTGCAAAAGTGCGCAATCAGTCCCTACCCGTGACGTGCACTGAGCAAGCGCGGAATATGCAGTTGATGCTGTCATTTGCAAAGTGCGAGATTTCTTTAGACAACGCCACGACACGGACGTGTTTTGAGAACGTAGCAGTGATGACGACGGGACCTGTGCGGACTAAAGGCCCGTTCACACTCTTGCGACTGCTTGCGACCTCTTAAACCTGGGTTCCTTAAAACTTCTTAAACCAGAGAACACACTGGCGCCATCTATTGGGAAGCAGTGTAAACTCGGCGGTCCGGCATATTTTTTTTTTATTTCTCGCGCAATATCCTTTCTTTTTTGGCTCGAAAAACTTTTGTCAATGTTATAAACGAGCCTTTCTATGGGTATTATGCACATTTGACCTCGGAAATCCCGCAAAACCTTCGCTTTTGTGAAATGCAGTTCTAGGGTCACCGCATAGATGGCGCCACAATGTCAGTGTGTTCCCTCATTCTAGAAACATTTAAGAAGTTGTAAGAGATCTCGTATCTCTCTGTCGTACTCGGTCGCAAGAGTGTGAACGGGCCTTAAGCATAGTCTCTAGTCGCGGACAGAGTGAGAACGACAGGGAGCAGCTGTAGCTTCCACCGTGCTAGGGCAAAACTAACGACATGAGGTGCTTTGAAGGCAGAAAGGCGATCCGAAGTGTGGCACCAGACAAATATCTGCCAGGCTTTTTGGAGAGATGGCTCCGACAGTGGTGAGGCACTCAACGGCAGCCTGGGCAGCCCCACCCCTCCTTTCTTTTTTTGTTTTCGTCATTGACATTTTTATTAATTTTCTTAGTTTCTTCGTGTGTCATCTCTTGATTTAGCTTGTTAAACACTGAACATGAAAAACATGTATATTCTGTGCCGGGCAGTTATTTTCGAAAGAGTCTACGACAAAATGTTGAATCAAGACAAAACAAACAAGGTTCCTCGCGACTTGTAGCAACTTGCAGTTTTATTTGTAGCCTCAAAGAAAAGTATAGACATGTGGGATCTCCCAAATGCCTAGATCTTTTTAATAACTCCTCCTTAGCATTTGCAGGAAGATGATTCTTCAGGCTTTCATAAGGATGTGAACCATAAACTGGAAAATGCCTTCAGAAACCACTTTGACGTTTGATGGCAAATAAGCCCCGTAGAAAGGCAAGCACGCATCCATTTTAACATTATTGTTTGGCTTTTCAGAGCATTTGAGTTTTAGTGGATCGTTTCGACGACTCCGATAACAATACCCGATACTCGGCCGACCACCTTTGCGCATGCTTCGTATAGTCATTGGGCACCGTTATCTGAGGTGTCAGAACGATTTCTGAAACTCTTAACGAAGCCTGGATCGCATCAAACCTGCAAATCAGCTACATTCTTTTACGGGAATTTGCAGGTTGAATTAGAAATCTGTGCTTCAGGGAATTTGTTATAAGTGTTCAAGGTATCGAGAGACTCACCTATTGTCAACAAGAAATGCAGACTGAGTATTCTGTGGTTCCCCTGGGATTGTCAGGTTACAATGGAGCACTTGCGATTCGTGCAAATGCAAACTGTCGATGAGCTGTTTGCCTACGATAAACAGAAGCACAGGGCCAATACAATTTCAAGTTTCGGTTCACGCTTGCCCGACCTAGCCGGCGAATCAGATACACCGGTGTGTCCATTGCAGGGCGGCTTTGGCCGGCTGAGCCCCGGGGCGTCGCAGCCCCAGGTGTACCACAGCGGCCTGGGACCCCAGGAGGAGGAAGAGCTGCGGCGGTTCGTGGCCTCCGGAGACTGCAGTCGGGAAGGGGCCCTCAAGGCCCTGGACCCGGAGGACGACCTCCTCACCCTCTGAGGGGCGCCGCCCGCCGCCCCGACGGGCCACGTGTTTTGCGCGTTTCGGTTCTCACTAAGGAGCCTGGGACGCGTCTCCGGCCGGCGTGCTCATTGCACTTTAAAAAGCGGTCCCTCCGCTTCCGCCCGACGACGTCTTAAATGTGTCAAGCCGTCGCCGGCCGCAATCTGCTGCAGGCGCCTGTTCTGCTGCAGGTCCCGCATGGAAAGCACTCTTTGGGTATCATTTTCACGTTCGGTACTCGATTCTTCTTCTAAACTCCCGGATAAGTTTGTTTGGAAAGTTCTCTGTTCCGAGGATACCGAGGGACGCAAAAAGATTTTACGAGCCAATAACTGTGAAGTCTCATCGTAATTTGCACATTCTCGCACTTGTTCGCAAGATAATTGAAATCGTGGATTGGCAATAGATTGACATACCATTAGCAAATACTTTTTTGGTGTAAATTATGTATCGAGGCACCAAAAGCTTTTTCTATGGAACATTTACACGTGGATTTAAAACAGCATGCATCAGACCATACCTATGCAAGCACCAAATCTGCCAAGCTCGGTAAAAAAATTCTGACATTTTTACATATGAAATGGAACGCTTTATAGGGTTGCACCTTTAGAGCCTCTGAAATTCATTCCTCCAAGGTGATTGCAACATCCACAGTCATTCATCTCGAATCCCTGGACACTTCGTAACAACCAAGCAGTTCAAATTTAGACTTTAAAAAGCAGAGTGGAAAACCCTTTCAAGGTTTGCAACAGCTCTAATTAATGGTAATAAGAAACAACAAGTTTAAGAAATAGAAAAATGTAACAAGGGCTGACGCATTCGTTTTTTTGCATTCTGATTTTTAAAATCTTTTTTTTTTTTCTTTTTCTGGCTCTCTTCATTGTTTACAATGTTGTGGGGCCAGTTGAGTTTGTTTGGGATCAGCTATGAGAGGCTGTCCACCATGAGAAGGGATCATTCTAAAAGGTGGTGCTGTGGGCAGAGGTGTACACCAGTGATCCACACGAGGATGAATACACGATCCTTGCATCGTATTCGGGTCTTTTGGAATCTCATATTTTGTGTCCTGGACATTCACATAGTAGTGCTTCTAAACATGGTGTCTGGCATCTCAATTTTGTAAGGCTAGTTTGGCGAGTGCGGTGCATACAACTGGCAACTCAAGTTTCTTTTTTCTTTACATCCGTCGGGCACTGGCAGCAATTACTCGAAAGAACACCATTGTGATGCAATCTGAGTGCACAGCACGAGTTTTCTCTTTTCGTGCTGCTGAAGCTGCAACGTGAAGCCTCAACCACCTAGCGAGCACTGCGAGGTAGACAGACGTTCTCAATCTTTGGATCTGCTTCAGGGGTGCTGCGAAGGGTTTGGTGCAGAACTCGAGTGCAGTTTGCCTTTACATTGATCTTGGATGTCCCCTTTCCCATGCACCATTCACGCTGTGTGTTAAGGAAAGTGTGTGCAGCAATGGGTCTCCGACCTACGAGGCCATCTTTATGGTTGGCGTTGGTTGCTAGATTCCAACGCCTCGTGGGTTCGAGTCACGCGGCGAGACTCGAATGCTACGCAACGTTGAGGCTCACTCTGCAAAGCCGTGCCGGCTCGGTTAGAGCCGGGCAGATGTTCTTGCTGCATTTATAGTTTGTGCTATCTGTCTGAAAACATGACTCTTAGGTTGTTTTTAAAAGTGTGCCTTGAAAACTATGTATGGGGAGAGCTTGTAGCCCTTCTCTTCGCGCTGTTGCAGAGATGGGCTTCGCTACAGCGTGGGTTTTTTCGTTGTGCGTCTATCCCGGTGCTGAAATGTTTAATGAGCTTCAGAGTTATTTTTGAGCATAGCTAAAACGTTGTTAGTTCGCTTGCGTGTAACTCCCGCAATCCTTTTTTGGCTCGTAATATTGTGCTCTCGTTGAAAGTTGTTGCTACTTTGTTTCTCACTTTTTTGCTGTTATATACATAGATTTTGGAAAATAGAAGTGGTGCTGTGGCATTTGGGCAACACAGAATAAATGATCTTGGTCATATGAATGTTCATTGTCTTTATTTTTATATGTGGTTAGTACAGTCATTGTTATGCACATATAGTGCACCCTTTTGTTGGGCAACAGATTATTTATGGCTCTAATGCAATAGGACTTTCTAAAGCATTTAGCAACCATGCAATCATTACAAAGTCGTTCAGCCATCCTAACCAGTACTAGTAACATGTGCAACTATCCTCGACTTTCAAATCTTAACCCAAATATTGGTGCATTGGATTCAATCCTAAGTCCAAATGCGGCATCACAAAATCGATAATTGGCGAATTTGTTTGAGGAACTATGCTTAGCACTCCCACTCGAGTCCCCGGTTTATTGTCGAGCACTTTCATTTGATAGTCCCTTGGCTTGACTATGTGCCTCTTCGTCCTGTACGCTGCAGGACACAGTTAGTGTGAACGAAACATAGGCGCTAGTATTGAGGCTTTTCCCAATAACAAGCACCCTCTGGGGGTTTGTCTGCGAATTACAAACGAAGGGCAGTCCAACATGCGTCCGCACAATGGAACCCATTGGCATTATGCTGTTGTATTGGTTTTCGTTTCTTTTTATGACCCCATAATACCAATACTACAAAAAAAGGAATCTCAACAGAAAAGACTAATTACGCAAAAGGATTGGTGCTCACCATTTCCAACGTGCCAGACGGTGCCCTCCGAAAGTGCGTAGGCAGAAAGTAAGACTAGGGGAGAGGCTGTACGTACGCGCAGAAGCTTGGTAGAAAAATGTCGAGAGATAAGCATGAAATTTTACCGCTTAGGTTAGAGCACCAGATAAGCACATTTCAGCACACTACTAGCTTCGACGACAGTGGTTTAAGGGGGACACTGCCTGGGCATGTCTACTTTTGAACCGCTCACTCAATCGGCGTGAAATTTGCAGGTGGTTTTTGTAGCCATATAGAAGGAGGGCATGCAAAGTTTCAGCCCTGTGAACCAATTTTATGAGGTTCTATACTCCCAGGACGTAGCTTTGTATGGAATCTGCTCAATGAATCTATCGTTGAGAAATGGTGTTGATCACCATATATTTTTCTGGTGGAATGCATACTAAAATACTTGTTGGCCGGTTACTATAAAAAATAAACATAAGAAAATATGCATTTTTCAGCAAAAAAAAAAATTATTAAAGTTCTTTTATTAATTTATATTGTTTTATAAGTGGATTGCACTGTATCATATTTCTTTTCTATTTTTAATATTCTGTGTATAACTTCGATGACCCGCGACTTTGATTGTATTTGGTGGTTGTGTCTAAACCATAGAAAACGGCACGTGACTGCGGAGAAGAGAGTAAGCGCGCCTCAAACCGGCCAGTTCTCCTCCTCTATCGGCGGTTTTTGAGCAGGAGGAAAACAAACTTCGAGCAGGAAATTGTTTTCTGGGTAGTTGGGCTCTCATAAGTCATGTACAAATAAAAACCTAGGCGAGCATAAATACCCTGTCACAGTGCCCGTCAGACTTTCGCGTCATCCGTCCAACTTTTTCCCCTTGTTTCGGATTACTGTGACTGTACATCTCTCCTTTGTCCATTTCCTTTGCGCCGTTTGTGCCTGACAATGGTCGACCAATTGTCAACGCTACACTCAACTTCATTTGCGAGCGAGTACATATCTTTTGAAACTGACCCCAATCCAGCTGGTGTGAACAACTTATTTTAATGGAAAAGTTAATTGCTCGTTACATTGCAAAAGGCAGTGGATGAGAATTACTTGCCTCTGACGAAAGTAAGTACTATATACAAACGGGACTTTAGTCCCAGAGCAGAGGCGACGTATTTGAAATTGTCACGAGCGTCCCATCTTTTACGCACGGCACGATTACTTGCCACAAAACTGTTCTAACGTTCGGCTGCCAGTAAGGTGGCGGCTGAACGAACTCCATCCAGTCCCTCCCTGGTCCTAGGTTCGTAAGGCACGCGGGGTGACGACAAGAGGGCCCTCGTCACGTTTACTGCCGTCCCTCAGAGGCTGGCGTAGCTCATGATGAAGAGGCGCTCCTCCTCCCGCTTGATCCAGTGCAGCAGCTTGCTCATGGCACGCACTGCCGCATCCTTGTCCACCAGGGGCTCAAAGGCTGCATAAAGCTCGAAGCCAGCCATGTGCTGTGCAGAAAAAGGCGGTGCAAACCACATTAATTACCGTCAACTCGCAAGACCGTGACTCAAATGTCGCCGCTAAACCAATTGCCATATTTCAATTTGTTTTTATTTTAGCACACATAAGTTGCATTGTTGTATGGGATGCACCGACGGAAATTTGGAAAAACACTGGCTTGTATACTGAAAAATGTATATTATGCATGTTAGAAAAGGTTATGTTTTAAGAATCACATACACAATGTTCTACTGAAACTTCCAAATAAGCACGGAGCACTACAAAATGTGGCTGGTGATGAACTATGGCGGCAAACGGCAATACCATTTGCCGTAATAAGGGCAACCCACTTCATTTTCGTTCTTGAAAAAAACAATGCAGTCCTCTTGGTATCACCTAGGAAAAACACACGTCAAATATTATGACCTAGTTCTCTCTTAAAAAGTTTGTTAAACTGAAAAACTTTACAACGTGCCAAGTTCCAGAAATTGGCTGATTCCAGCGGGTGAATCGAAGCGCAATCAACAGCGGCTACGGCGTGGGCGTAGCCAACATTGAGCTTAACGTCATACCATAGCCCCTTTTTGTTCATTTCTACTTTTCCCAGCAAGCGTAACGGGTGAAGTCAGCAACGCTTCCTCTCGGCGCTCAGTGGTGTCCACGTGCCTGCGCAACACACTTCTTGGGAGACATCCCGCCAGTTACCGCCGTCTCCCGCGTCACAACCGCCGTCATCGGCTCACCATTTGTGATTATTGTCTCTCGGAGTTACGTTCACATTACGTGTGTAGACTGATGCCGCAGTTGTGCAGACATTGTCGAACGTTGTACACACCAAAACGGGGTGAAGTGTGTGGTGCAGACGACAGTTGCACCTGGTGCACGCCCGCACAATCCTGCCCGTCGTGTAGAGGATCCCGTGACATCTCATGCCACATGATAACCATGTTCATGGTGGCTCGAAGCCAATGTTGCCGGACAGAACCGAAGTTTCGGTTTTGATTTCTGCTCATGTTTAAAGGGGCGATGCAACGATCTTTTGTATTTTGCGCGAATACCGCTTAGAACGGATCCCTGACGTAAATGACCTGTGAAATACCCGTTCGTTTTTCACCACATGCAATCGAAGTCACAGAACAAAATAAAGAAAAACGAGCAGCGTTCACCCCCTCAACTCGCAGCCAGAACAATCGGCCACGCGATCTAGAGCCGATTATATGCCGCCAATGTTAATCATAGCCATGCGCTGGGGTTGGCAAGGCACAGGACACGCGCTGAGTTCCAGACACTGTTATGGTTCGGCTGTTGTCATCATTGCAGCGATTGGACACGGGACACTACCCGAATGCTTCTCGAGCTATCGCTATCGACTATCACGAGCCAAAATCGAGTGCCCACGCCATGCTCGGGCCCAATCTATGAGCCGCATTCAAATATCGTCACTGGGCGGTACTGCTACCGCCCAGCTACGTCATGAGGTTTTGCGAAGGAGAGATTGAATGAAAACGCTCGGTTTTGTCCTCAAAATTACAGCGGAACAAAGGAATTTCTTGGTCAGTGGCGTTTCGTGCGAGTATCCTTGAGTCCCACTAGTGCCAGTGAGCTCGTGTAAAGTGAAAAACATTCCAACTGAATATTGTTGCACCGCCCCTTTAAATAAGATTTAACAATATATACATACCATTTTTTTTGCGAAGAAAGTGACATAGTGTCTATTACTAGAGCTTTTTAGTGTTAAAGCACTCATTGTCCCGAAATCTTTAAATTTGAGTGGAGTTGCCCTTTAAAGAGACAATGAAGGCAATTTCGGATATTTTTTTGGCAACTGAACTGGGTTCCAGGCACGTCTCGGGCCACGTTGCCCAAATTTCAGCTGAAACCGGGGCTTGCATGCCGCGCAAATCAATTGGACAGTCGCGGTAATAATCATACTGCAGTGGTGGTCCGGCCATTTTAGGTTTTGGAGCAATTTTTGGAGCAAGAAAAATCCAATTTTGGAGCAATTCGTATCACATAAACTCCCCTTTTGGAGCAGGGAAAAGCTCGTTTTGGAGCACCTTGGTATCAGGAAGACTAAACATTTTGGAGCAGCATGAACATAGAGCAGTTCTGTGCCATGTCTTTATTATTATATATATACATAGCCTCCTCTATACGGAGAAAGCCTGGCACATCGACGACGGAGCCATAGAGCGCGCGGCCGCAGGAAAAAGGAGAGGAGGAGCGCGCCCAACGGTGACCAATATGGTAGCGCAGAGCAGAAAGGGCAGACCTAGACAGCAAGCGCTTGGGTCATGAGCGGCCGCTCCCCGAACCACGCTTGTTTTTGTGTTTTCGTCACCGTCGTTTTCGTACTCGGGGAGAAACGGGCGCGGCGATTCGAAAGGGCGCAGGGAGAAACGGGAAAGGGTGGTCAATGAGTTTCTCCTCTCCACGGTAGCGACAAGAAAAGAGAGAAAGAAAAAAAAAAAAAGATTGTTTCTGCGTTTGGCCGCTCGCTCTTTTGTGGCGCTAGCGGACAAGGTTCTCTCCGCTCCCGTTTCTCCGCCCCTCCTTTCCCATTTACGGCGGCCGTCTTTTCACGCGACGCGCCAGGCTTTCTCCGTATAGAGGAGGCTATGATATATATTACGGCTGCCGAAAGTCCGAAACTATAGCGATTTATTAAACATGTTTGTAAGCTCTATTCTGAGTTCGCACGCAGTGCGACAGTATGACAACCAAGGGGTGACCAATCGTTTACGGCATTTGACATGAAAAGGAACACGCAACAATTCGCAACAAGGAAATCAAGCAACGACCACGCGATCAAAAAGAGTACCACGTTCGGTATTGATGCCGCTGGTCTGCCGGTGAACGAGCGTCCAAGCAAATTTCTACTATGGGGTCTGTAACTTAAAACGCGCATGCAGAAAAAAAGACTACTCACGTTGGCTCCTCTTTAAGAGGACTTAGTAGTGGTGATGCAGAAATGAACAGCCACAACGCCGCATATCAAAACGGTCGCAACAAAACAATAATGCGCAATAATGCCACTGGGCCGGAAACCTGAATTGGATTGTGATGGCTATGGTAACGGCTCTACCCTTTATATCGGGCGGCAGTTTGCACCTGCTTGCACCACCTAGAGCACTATATAGCTCTATAGTGCTCTGGCACCACCTAGCCTAGAAAATAAAACACCCCCGGGTTGCCAGCCGAAAACGCCATTCTTCCAAAAAAGGATTCGTTCACGGACCGACTAGCCCTTTTTGGCGCAGTTTGGCGCGGTTTGGCGCAGTTTGGCGCAATTTGTGTCCTTAGGCGCAGCAAGGCGCAGGTAAAGGAGAATTTATCAAAATGGCGCAATTGGCGCAGCTGGACCACCCCTGATACTGGTATCGACTGGAGCGACGCCCCGAGAGTTGCGGAAGAAGCCAGGAGAAGCGGAGCTCACGTGATGTTGGGGGGCCAAGAAGCGTGACGTCACAAGAGACGCGTCAACGATTGGTGGAAAGAGAGACGTGCCCTCGGTCACGTTTTGGTTTGCGATTTTTAGAAATACTGTTCTAATTTCTGCTTGAATAACCATGAAAAGTATAAATCGGACCAAAAATGATTACTAAATCATAAATAAAACAGCATAATTGTTTTTCTCTTTGCTATGCTGAACGTGAAACTGGCAACGAGCAACTATGGGCAAACAAAATAAAATAAAAAAAGAACACACGGGAGACGTTGGTTTTGGGGTCAGATGTCGGTGTCATGTTCACTTTGGGAACACTGCACTCAAAGGATTCTGCAAAATGGTAGTCGTACCAAACTTGTGTGCTGTAGATGGCTGTTCTAACAGTCGACTGAAGACCAGTAATCATTCATGCGACGCTCGTTTTCATGCGTGGGATGCTGTTTGTGTCCTTTGACGACGAAAAGAGGACATCCAACTTTGGTGAAAACCAAAAATGGTGCTGTTTATTTTCTCCATCTTGGGGGCGGAAGAACCGGTTCCCGGAACGCTGCCGCTTTCCCCTCGACATCTCCCCCGTGTCCCTGTCCTTCGGCAACGCGCCGCTCTCGTCTCGCCCGTGCGAATGTTGCTCACTGCTTCCCTGCTCGGAGCCTACGAGTTGCTTGTTGCCGGCTTGGCAGTCTCCGTCGGGTGATGGCGGAAGCCGCCACACACATACTCCCGTTCCGTTGGTGTTAGGTCACTGAATGGAAGCCCCAACTCGCTCGCGAGAGTGGCAATGTCGTTCATGTTGACAGATTTGACGAAACGACTGCGCCGCTATAATCCACCGCGGTAACCCGAGTCTCGATCTCCTAAAAGCTACCGATACCGACTATTCACACTTGACGTCACTCCTACGTCACCTCCGTTTTCGGAGGCCTTGAAATGAGAACGGAGATAGTTCAGTTTCGGTTCTTCAGTTCTTTCGTAGGCACACAAATACGCGTCACAAATGTCTACAAAAAATTAGGCAGCGTGCTAGGTTCCCAAGAAGCCTAAAAACACCATTTATAAAAATTTAAATAAAATCGTCTGCCTTCTCTTTTTAAGTCATTGTTGCAATACCAAGTTCTGGCATGTCTGTAGTTTTTTTAGCCCCATTAGCCCCAAAAATCTTTGTCCAAGTTGCGGGCTAAACACATTCTTTTCGTGTAAAGCTCGTCAAAATATTGGGTGCTGGAGAAAATCGGCCATTTGCATTAAGTCCTTATTTCAAACTCTTTTTGCTCACGTCCTGCCCATTGAAAAGCACGGTGAAAGGGCCCAACTATGCACCCGATCTCGCTACCCCGGCGTCTCCTTCGGCACGATAAAGTATGTGTGCTATGGTCAGCGTCACCATGGCAATGAAGCGTCTTCTTAAAGGAGCTGTGTAACAATTTCAGGGCTTTGCTTAAATTATTGTGGAAGTTGATGCCTGACACTTCTGAAGTGAACTACAGAAAACAGATTTTGCCTGGATACCCTAGTTTGTATTTAAAAAAAATGAAAAAGATCCAGGTTTTTGCCGCCTCTCAACTCGTACGTCGTCTTCCGGGTCACGTGCGCAGTGACGTTGAGGGTGTAGGCGAGGGGTTCCAGAAAAGTTCTCTCTTTAGAGCCATCAGTGAGCAGCGAGAACTCATCCGCTCGCGACCGCGTGACCACGTGCTGGCGGGCGCCGCACGAACAATATGGTGAAAGGAGGAAAGTCTCATCCGGGTCCGGCCATACCCGTCCGGCTCTGTCCCCTTCCCCCTCCGGCTTCTGGCGGCTGTTCACGGTAGCAGAGAGAGCTGACAATTTTGTGGACCTAGGATAGATGGTGTCACTAAAACTCCGTATAATAAAAGTTTTGTCGATGATACCAGGTTTTGACGCATTTATATATATGTTGGAACGACCAGATTTATAGAAAAGTTACCTTTTATCGAGTAGGTATTCGCACAACTTGCTATGTTTCTACAAGATTCCCCATTGACGTCACGCCGCGTGTTTCTCATGGCCGCCGCTCGCGGCTGCAGGTCAGGGAATATTATAAGTTTTGCCTCGCTATTGCGCGGCGGAATCGTAACATTTCGATGAAAGGAGATGTGCTTCCTGTCATTTGTGACAGGGTGAACAATATCAAAAGCAGAAGATGCCAATTCTTTCAACGTTAAAATCGTTGCACAACTCCTTTAATGGAGGAACAGATCATTGAAATACATAGATGCTCAAAATATTAATGAACACCGAAAAAGATCCGCCGATGTTCCCCCGTAAACGAACTCCGAAAAATCTACAACCTACGCACGGCCCCATCGTATCATGGCCCAAAAGTGTCGCCCCCACTCACCCATCCCATGAGGGTCTCCCTGTCCGAGGCCCAGAAGAGGATCTTGAGGGGGCAGGCCGGCTGGTACATGCGGTGGTGCAGCAGCCGGTACTGGGCCAGCAGCCGCTGGGGCACGCAGGGGGCCTCCAGCCGGGGGCTGCTCAGCTGGGCCCCGCTCTTGCTTTTGTACACAAAGTGGTACAGCTCGGGAATGCCCGCCTCCCGCACACTGTACCCCTTGGCCGCCTGGCTCACCGCATCCAGGCAGCCCTGCCACATCAGGCGCTGCACGCATCACGCACAAGGGCCACATCTTAGGAACCGCTTTCTTCCAGCGTACAACGATCCGGTAACAAGAAACGGTCCCCCCCCTCCCAGCACTTATGTCGTGGCAGGGGCAACGGTAACACGGAACAGGGACAGATGTATGGGTCAAGCTTTGGGGGTGCTTTCGGCAGAGAAGCCTGACGTCACAGACGAAACGTCGCCCATATCTATTTTGTTGACCTAATTGCCATTTTGACCAAAAACTAAACATTTCTTTAAAAAATAAACATAGTGTACTAAGTCGATTTCTTTATAAGAAACGAACGAAGCATTGTGCAGATATATTTTGTTGACCTTAAAGTTTCCATTTCACCAAAAACTACACATTTCTTTAAAAAAATGAACTCGGTGTACTTTGTTATTTTTTTCTCATTAAAAGTTGCTTTTGGTGGGCTTGGAGGGAGGAGAGGGGTGATCGCCCTTCCTTTCCTTTCTTAAATTTACCCGACACAAAATGTATTGTGTGCATCGCCTTGCGGTGTTGTTGCGCGGATGAATATGGTACATAATTTATACCGCAATGGCGCAGACATCGTCGTGTGTAGCGTCTCTAAAGAAAGTCCTGCCGAAGTTTGAACTCTGGCTGGAGATGAACGCCAAGTTCACAGCTGTTGCAGTCGCGCACTCCAGCTTTCGCCTTCCTAGTTCGCATATCTCCGTTCCCTCCAAAGCATGTGCTCGTTTTCTTCCCCTCGCCTCCTGCACGCTCTCCCATGGGAGCGCTCACTGCCCTGTAACAATTTAAACCCGCTTCTCCCGCGTGCGCTATTGGTACATTGGCTCGGCGTTGGATTCACAGCTGGGGAGACCTCACTTCCAAGCTTTTATTATGCTAGCGAATTCTGCTGCAAGGCTTCCACGTTACAGGAAGCAGCTAGTACGAGCCAGCCAGCTATATTGTTGAGGGACGAAAATGGATTGACAGGTGTAAAACTGAAAATAAATGTTTGTCGGCAAAGTTGCGCCAGAAATAAAAAAAGAATGAGCATCGAGAACGCAGCAGCGAGCGCCGAGGTGTCGACTTGACAGCTGGCTTGTGCGAGAGTGAGTAGGCAAGGCTGCTCTGGGCTCCTTATCAACTCTGTGTCTCGAACATTCGGTCTTCAACGTTCCAGGGTCAAAATACTCAGGAGACTGACTCGGCAAGGTTATGTTGGCCTCCTTATACCTATATTACACTCGGGGTTAGAGTAAATATGAATCTGCTAGAAGTACGGAGAAGCATTCCCTCTCGGCCATGAACGCGGCAATCCGTTCCGTGTTGCAAATCAGACCGTTCCCACCTACAGAAACCGGTTGAGAATGCTTTCTGCATTGCAAGTCTAAGTATCCAAAAGCTTGTGTTCCAGCTCCTTGGGCTGATATTATTCCTTGTACTGTGCCCTGGGCTCCTCCCTATACGGCACCGATTGCTCTGCGGAAATGACGGCATGTGGTTCATTTTCGCTGATAATTCGCGACTCCAGCAAAACGGACGCCACCAAGCGGGGAAACCGGGAACCAGCCGGACCAGGTCATTCCGCGCCCCTTTGCGTCTCTGGTGGCTTTCGCGGATACGTGTTGTCGGCGCGGTGGCGAACAATGTAAACTGACGAAGGTCCGAAAATTTCTTAAGTTTGCCTGAGTGTTCATCAGTGTGGTGAAACCTCAGTAGATTGTTTCCTTCCATCACTTGTTTGAAAGCCCTTTTACTCCACAACACACGGTCGCATAATTTTAATTTCTTGGATGGGGAGGAATCACGGAAAAACGTTTTGATTTCTTGTCTGTCTCGAGTCACAATCAAGGTGACGACTACTTGGTAACTGATAAGTGGTTTCTTTATAAGGATGTAGAACAGTGGACCGGGGACGACAGACGAGGCATTTCACTGGAGGGAACACCAATGTTGCAGTCAAGTGAACGGGAAGGTTCGATAGCTGATTTTCTTGAGTTTGGTTGTGTTCAATTAGCTTCAAGTTTGAGCCACCCACGCCGGTCAGTGCGTTGGATATTCATCTTGGCTGCTTTTTGCCGAAAAAGCCTCTGGACCACACTGAAGGAGTTGGGCTGATTTCGCAATTACTTGATTCAGGAAAACCTGCTCGCTGCAAATGATGAATGAGGGAAATTATCAGTTTTCAAAAGGTGGGGGATGCGTCTCGCAACATTAGAAGCTGTCACGGCTTTTCAATCTATCGCGCCTCCCAACATTTATATTATACCCCCGTCGAAGCCAGCAGCAATATACGTCTCCATTGCTCAGGTCGACCGGCCACAAAAAGTACTAATTTTCTCCGTTCAGGATTCGAAGCAAAGTTCAATGCAGAGAGGTTCTGCGTGAATTTCCAACGAAGACTCACTTCAGTTTGTCTCCGTGCTGCCGGCTAGAACCATTTGGCTAAGTTTAAGTAGCATCTCTTTGTCTGTCAAATATACTTTTATTCAGCAGTTCACCTAATAGCTAGTCAACTAAGCTCATATTTCAACCCGAAGAATATACTAATATCGCTTTAGTGGGACATAGTTCGTAATATAATACATAACCCGCTCGTCAAAATGACTTCTCGATTGCTACTAAAACCTGAATTGAAATGCGAGTATCAGCTGCTTAGTGGGGCGCCAGCGGGTTAACATGCTCCTTGGCTCACGAAGCGCTTGCTTAATTTTCGTAATTTTCCTGCAGCCTGTGTTGTTGACCGAGCAGACGACTGGATCTGTTTCCTTAAAGGGCAACTCCGCTTCATTTTTGGTTTTGAAAAAACAATGCAGTCCTCTTCAGTATCGCCTAGGAAGACCACACGTCAAATATTACGACGCAGTTCTGTCTAAATGTTTCTTAAACGGTCCGGCAAACTTCGCAACTCGCCAAGTTGCCGAAATCGGCTGACTCGAGCGGGCGAATTCAGGCGCAACTAACAGCGCAGTCAAGGCTACGGCATGGGCGGAGCCAACATTGAGCTAAACGTCATCATCATGGCCCCCTTTTGCTTGTTTTTACTTCTCCGATCGAGCGTAGCGCATGACGTCAGCAACGTTTCCTCTCGGCGCTCAGCGGTGTCCACGTGATTGGCGTACGAGCCTGCGCAGCGCGCTTCTTGGGAGCAGACCAACGGCCCGCCGTGGTCCCGCCATTACGGCCGTCTTCCGCGTCACAACCACCGTCGTCATCTCACCGTTTGTGATTATTGCCTCTCGGAGTTTCGTCCACACTATGGACACCACGTACGCAGAGTCGCAGACTTATGCCGCGGTTGTGCAGACGTCGTCGAATGCCGTAGACACCAAAACGTGGCGAAGAGTGCGGTGCAGACGACACTCGCGCCTGCCGCATGCCCGCCCCCATCCCGTCCGTCGTTGGGCCGAGGATCACGTGACATAAGGTACCACGTGATGGCCATGTACTTGGTGGCCCGAGGCCAATGTTGCCGGACGGAGCCGAAGTTTCGGTTTCGATTTCCGCTCGTGTTTAAAATTAGATTTAAAAATATATATCCCATTTTTCGCGAAGCAAACGACGTAGTGTCTTTTACCAGGGCTTTTTAATTCGAAATCACTCATTATCTCGAAATCTTCGGAATTGAACGGAGTTTCCCTTTAAACGCGGATACGCACAAAAGCTCGATTTCGCGGACAGATAAGTCGCATGGTCGAGGCATGCGAGTTAGCTTAAAATTACTCTCGGTGGAACAATTCTGTAGTCATCGCCGCTTTCCTTAGATGATCAAAACCGGAGCCCATAGTTTCGGTTTTGAACGAAATCTCCGAAACGAAAGTTTGACATGAAAAGAAAAAACACTGGGAAAACAAACGCTCTGCAAGTTTACGTGCACCGGCTACACTTAACCGTCTCAGTACCTATAAAATTGGGCATTAAACAAAAGAAAATCTGCTAAATTGAATGCACCACCTGTTCAGACGGCCCAGCCGAGCCGACGTGACCTGGACTCAGCCGCCAGGTTTGTTTGGTGGTGGCGCCCCCTATAGGTCACTGGAGTCGCGAATAGAGTTGCGCAAGTATTAGAAACTTTCAGCTATCCACAAATAGTGTTTGTTATTCCATTCCCTTTTAGAATATTAGAAAATTATGAGTGATGACTTCAAAATTCCCCGATTTCTCGAGTCAAGCTCCACAGCTTCGCATCGGCGCTCTCGTGTCGAGCTTCCCCCACTTAGCACTGGCACGCATGCATACATTTTCACTGTTTTTTACGGGCGTGCTCGGAAGAATGAGTGACATCGCACAGCATCTCGGTTGGCTCAATGGGCTCAGAACTTTGGCTCCCTGTTTTAATTCCAAACTTACGCGGTTACCAGTATAGTTCGACCCCTAATTTGAAACAACAGTGCCAGTGAAAATATCAACCTGCGTTATTTTTCTGCTTGCCACGTTACAGTGCGTTTTACCCAGCTCATCTTATCGGGACATTTTCTTTTTAAATGCAGGTATGAAAAATGTTTCTTGCGCAATAGAACTTCTTCTTGCGCACCATGCATATGCAAGTCTGCTCTGCCTCGTGCCATATTCAAAGTGCAACATGAGGGGCGAATTCGTCAACTGGCGGTCGGGAGTCGGCCTTTAGATTTAGGGCCCGTTCACTTTCGCCTTAGCCGTATCACTAGCAGAGAAATCAGTAGAGAAACCTCTCGGAACGGTGGAAGCACGGTAGACGACGACGGGTACGCTAGATGACACTTCGTTTTGCCCAATTCAAAGAGAAGGCAGTGAAGATGGACAGGAGCAAAGGGGGCACCTCGGTGATCTTGCGCTGGCACTCCTGCAGCGGAAAGAACAGGTCCCGGTCCACGGTGAGCAGCAGCAGGCAGGCTGGGCAGCCCTGTGCCAGGTATGACACGTGCGCGTGGAGGAAGCCACTGCAACGCAAGATACCCCCGTCAATCTGTCGGGCCCCAGACACTCTGGCTCAGCAGCGACATCTGGTGCAATCCATTATTTTAAAATAACCGGCGCCATTTGGTTGAAAATGGTGTTCGAGGATTTCCCAGATGAAACAATGCACGCATTAGGAAGGAGAGGGAAGAAGCATCTTAGAATGAACTTGGGAGTAAAAGATGAACCACAATAGGCACAAAAGGAACTTTGGGGGAATCTGGGTCATCGGAGCTCAATAGAGCCAGCAGGGCTCACTATTTCCCTTAGTCGAGGGAGTGCCCATACTTGCTTGAGCACATGTTCACATATTTTTAGAGCAGGACTTTCTGCAATATCTTAAAATGGTCCATTGTGGATCTTCCAGGGTTTCTAGCAACTTATTATTGTGAAATTCCCTGACTTTTCCAGGTTTTCCCTGACAATTTCAGTTGAAATTTCCTGACCAGTGTAGAGGCAATTAAATATATAACACCATTACTACACAAGGCATTGAGTATTGAGTACTGTGAGGATCATTTTACACGGGCTTAATCCAACTTACATATTCCGAAATATTCGGGTTTGTCCTGTCCGGAATAAACGAGCGCTCTCTTGCCGCCAACATCATCAGTGAAAAGGCCACTTCCAGAAACTTGATGAAAACACGACGCTCAACCACACACTTCAAAAACCGAATGGCAGCATGGCCGCCAGATGCACACTTTCGGATACTTTCGGCTTAAGGCTTGGATTAAATTGGGGTCTGCGGCCTTTTTATTTGTTACTACATCTAGTAGCTCTAATTAAATCTAGCCTAGTGTTGCGCCCTCAATCCAATCCAATCCAATCCGATGCTTGGACTGGATTTGTCGACTGTTACTTTTGCATCACGTGGCACACTTTACATCGGGTGAGCAAAGCCTACACTCCACTCCAACCAGAATTGTTTGCCTATTCTTCTGCCGCTAAGTCCTCGAGTCTTTGCTCAGGGCACTTGATGGCGTTTTTGGCTCATTTTCCCTGACTGGGCTCACTTTTTGACAATATCCCTGACCATTCCCCGATTTTTCTCAGTAACTAAAATTCCCCCGACAATTCCCAGTTTTCCCGATTTTCCCGGTCGCTAGACACCCTGATCTTCCTATTTGGGTCAAATCAAAGTTTGTCCGCAGACATATTTTCTAAAAATCTGCAGCTGTGCTACTATTTGCAGATCAAACCATCCTATGCAGAGCTGTATTGTCGCCGGCCCTTTTTAATGTTCGCCTTCCCGGTACGGGTCGTCATGCCGCTGCAACTTTTTGCAGCGTCGTCTCGTCGTCCTCTCCTACCCGGTGTTTCTTGCGGGAGCGTCGCGTGGGGCGACTCGCAACATGTTGGCACGCAATATGAGTGCAAACACGTTGCGACGAGTGCGAACACGCAGCTGGTTGGCGGTGCAAGTGTCTGGCGCACGGCCAACTCTGCTGCTCTCCATACGCATGTGAAACCACACCTCAGGCTTCGGACACCAAGATATCCGAGTTAACTTCCGCAACAGTGCTGTTCTGCATTCGAACTGGGTGACAAATACTGATTGCCCGAAGACGAGAAAATGTCGGTTTATAGTATATCCCCCCGTTTTTTATGCTTCAGTACGTAGGAAATGAGCCCTAATGCAAGTTCATAGACAATCGCGATATGAGTGACAGACTTATGGAAAGAAAAGAAAATATAGTTGATTATTTTATGCCACAAATAACCATTTTTTATATTTATTTTTATATATTAACTCGTTAGCCACCTACCATAGAGTTCCGAAAGAATGCCTACCCAAAATGAAGAGATAAATGGTAAAAAACAAGGGGTGGACTATCTTTGGGGATGCCACAACAAAACTTTATTAAAAATGAATGATCAACACCCTGGTGCCGGCCACAAAACACATGACATGGGAACTGATACCGCAGATCGCGGACACCGCAAATTCGCACTTCACGATGCAGTAAACACGCGGGAATTCGCTATGAAGTCCCGCGTCACGTGAAAGAATACCACAGGTTACGGACGCAGCAGACTCGCGTTTTACAGTGCGAAGGACCCGCGAAAACCCGCCGAGAACTCTCATCTCACGGGAACGAATACCGCAAATCGTGGATGCAGCAGATTCAAGTTTTGTGGTGCAATAAACACGTGGGAACTCGCTACAAACTTGCCTGTAATGAGGGAACAAATATTGCGAGCGCAGATCATGGACAAAAACGTGGGAATCCGCTAGAAAGTTGTATAATTCAGGAGCGAATACTGCAGATTGCAAACGCAGCAGAATCACATTTAAGATGCAATATACACGCGGGACCAATTCACATAGAATCAAGATCGAAAAAAATTGCGGGAATCCACTACAAACTTTATGTCACGGGAACGGATAATGCAGATTGTGGACGCACCAGATTAGCATTTCATGGTTTAAAGTACAGACGGGAACAACTCGCAGGTTATATGAGTCGATATCACGCAAGCAGATTGCGGACAAAAACACGGGAACCCGCTACGAACTCGCTTGTTAGACGTGCATCAACTGCACGGTTGATGCAATTCCCGTCAGACGTCGCTAGACGTCCAACAAAAATCGGGAGGGTGGGCGATGTTTTAGAATTTTTATGTTACAGATAATTAGCCAGAAAAACAGGGTGGGCGATCTCTCAAGGGCGGGCGTTCTCTCGGAACTTTACGGGATAGAGTGGCCAAGACAGTCACAACCACGCAGTGGTGTAACTTAAAATATAACAAACAAGGTAACAACAAAAAACATAGAGAAAAATGCCAGTAAATAAAAAAACTGGCATAGCACTCCCAATACAAACAATGTGACAAGAAAAAAAAAAAAACAAAAAAAAAAAAAACACCTGAGTGCTGTTTAGTAAAACAACATTAAAACAATATCTAGGGTTAATGGTGGAACTTTGTAGAATGTGGATGTAATGGATGCAATTTCTTCTAACACATGTCCTCGGTGATAAGTGAGTGTATGAAGGAAGTATGGTAAGCATGTCGAGGGAGTCTATGTTCGCAAGCTCACCAGGAAGTATAAAGTCTGTGTAAGCAATACCTACAAGTAATCAATTGCCATTTGCTTAAGCTTAACAAGAAAGCTAAAACAACCAAAATTTGAAAATTAGAGGTGAAAGAGGCCAAAAGTTCTTGAATCGCAGCTCAATCCAAATGATTTTTCCCCCCCCAACTTTCAATACTACTAGAAAGCCCAGAAACAGAGATGCCCGTGGGAGTCCACTATGTTCCTATTGGGTGCAGTATAGTAAAGAGAAACAAATCCCACATAAATCACCAGGTTATGTGCCATTTGCTGGTTCTCAGATTATATGACGCTCGCTCGTGACAATGTTATCGTAGAAATGGACTCGTAAAACGCATTCTGCGTTAAAATCATTTGGATTGTCGTGCGGATGCCCCTCGCAGGACACGCCATACTGCCCACCTGGGGTCAAACTTGGGCAGGCAGACGGGGGTCCAGGCCTCTGCAGTCTTGAAGGACTCCGAGGCATGCACCAAGTTGAAGAGCAGGTGCAGGTCCATGTGGTGCAGCTGGTACTTGCGCATGCCCACCAGGGCCACCAGCTGGTTCTCCGCCACCAGGATGCCAAACACCAGCTTCTGCATTGGTGCGTAGACAGCACGCACGCACACGCTTGACACGGGGCTCAAACCGACGACTTCCTCAGGTCGCGAAAGTAGACACTTGGACTAAGATAAAGAAGGCTGGAAAAGATCCGCCCCGTGTTCGCACACAGTGTGCGCTCGAGAGAAAACAGTGCTTGACGACTCGTTGTATTAGAGTACAATGTGCCACCTGGGCAGGATTCGTTGTCACCGGATGTGGACACGACTAGGTCGGCCCGGTTATGGAACTGCTCGTGGATGCCGCTTCCACGTGCAATACCCCCGCTCTCCTCAAACGTTTGCCTCCTGCCGTTCCAAGCGCGACAGTTAGGGACATGGCTTTTGCGGTAAGTACACTTGGCTCCGCAGCCTCTAGATGGCGCCTGAAACGACGAGCGGTGGTCTTGGGGTGAGAGAGGGGGTCCGCCCCTCTGCACTGGTAACGCTACCCGATGTCAAGCAGGTTCCACCGCGTCGATGCAAAGGTGGGGGAGAGGTACCTTGTGCTTGGAGCACTGCCGCACCATGGTCTGGGTGATGGTCTCCCTGACGGAAGGGGCCAGGGGCAGGCAGCGCACGGCGCCCAGCAGGAAGCTGGGCTCCTCGTCCATGAGGTCACACAGGGAATCCAGGAAGCGCTCCGAGCCGGCCAGCAGACGACGCAGGTCGAAGTTGCCCCGCTGCTCAAACACCCGGCTCAGCTGGCTGCCCGTCACCACCGACAGGATCTGTACGTGCATGGCAGGGGAGAAATGCAGTTATCTGTTGTAAGAAAGTTTGTGATAAAATAAGTTGTAATAAAATGCACAAAATACTTTCCATCTTTTTTTTTCTTTGAGAGCTATATCTAATATGCATGTGTGTACTTGGTATTGCTTATGCCATTTAGCTCTTCAAAATAATATTTACTGTAATGTTGTAGACTGACCGTATTGAACTGCTGATATGTTTTGTACACCCGCAGGCGATATGAAGGTGAACGCCGGACCGTCGACTGGTCCGTGCTATCAGCACCATGACGCAGCTGCCATGGCGGCGCGCTTCACCGAGAGCAAGTGCCTGGATCGAGCGCTGTTCTCAGCTCTGCTGCTACTCCCTGCTGAAAGCGTGGAAGTGGGTTTCGATTTCGGCATCGCTTTTTGTGGTCGCCACGCCCACGTCATTGTCAGCAAATGATATGCACACTGCACGTGACCTAGAGCAGACATTGTTTGGCATGGTTTATACGTGACTCAACTGCTTTCTTCATTCATGAGCGATCGCTAATAACTGCAACAAATGTGAAATGGGCTGTGATTCAGCAATAAATATTGCCGCCCGCAGGGCCGAGCAAGCAATGCTCAGTCACGGGCTTCTAGAAGATTTGCGTTCATTCTCGCACCAGGCGCAACTTTCCCCCTGCTTCCTTCTTCTCGAAAGTGCCAGGTCATCCTTGCCCGAGAGCACGATGCTCAAACTTTCTTTGCCGAACTTTCGAGATAGTGACGCACTGTAGGTAAGCAGCTGCCTGCGACCTTGTCTAGTCAGTCTCGCTCTCGCTTTCTATTACGCCGCCTACTTTTCTGCTGCCTCGACTTTCTTTCTTTGCATATTTTGTTTGGCACAAGTTCGCCTATTAAACCTTTATTTTTCAGTTCACTGTTCTTCGAGCGCTTCAACAGAAATGCCGCCTCGAGTTCCAAGGGATGAGCGTGTCCAGATCGTTGTCCTTGCTCAGGAAGGACTTTCACAGCGGGAAATATCGCGCAGAGTTGGAAGGCCCATCAAAACCGTCCAAAGGATTATTGCAGCATTTCGTGATGACGATGGACGCTTGGACGATGCCCCCCACCGTCGCCGTCCCCACGCAACTACAGCAACAGGGGACCGTCACATCCTCGAGGCAGCCTTGGGCGACCCTTTCCGCGCTGCCAGGGATATCAAGGACGCACTGGAACTCGAGATCAGTGACACTACTGTTCGGAGACGCCTCTACGATGCTGGCATACACAGCCGTGTAGCTTGCCAGTCGCCGCTGCTGATGGAAAGGCACAAGTAGCTGCGGCTTGACTTCGCCCATTCTCTTCAGAATTGGACTGTGGAGGACTGGACCCACGTCACCTTCAGCGATGAGTCTACCGTACGTTCTGCACCCAGTTAGACGGGCAGAGGCGAGTTTGGAGGCCTGACAACTTCTGGTAAGCTTTATCAGACCTTTAAGCTAATAGACTGTATAGATTTATCTTTCCCTTCGCAACGTTCAAGGCCATTAGTGACCAAGACTTTCTGAGGAATCATCAGTGGTCAGCTATAAGCTTCCCGTCCGCCGCTAAAACCTGAAATCTACAAACAAATATAAGCCTTACCTGAAGTAATGATAGCCAAGTTCAGCGGTGACTAAAAGAGACAACAATGTTCCATTGCCTTGCAGATACAACTATCACTTTATCCAGGAAGTGGCCGCCAGTGGTCGTAGGTGCGTGAATGTCTGGGGTGCCATGTCCTGCCAAGGACTTGGCCCCATCTTCAAGATCGACGGGCGCCTGACGTCGGAAGTTTACTCTGACATAGTTGACCATGTCTTGATCCCCTACGTCCTAAATGGGGTCTTTCCGGATGAGGACTTTTGGTTTTGTAGGAACCCAAGTCTTGGCACTACATATTTATGTACATTATTTACAAGGATAAACGGGTCAGTGATGTTCACTGCTTGCCGGAACGGTCGAGCGCGCGGCTTGAGAGCCCGTTGATCTCTTGTGTCCCGAGCTCCTTCCTTCTCCCTTTCTTCTTTTTCATCTGTGGGCGGTCAATGTATGCCAATGCCCACAAATACTCACCTTCCCCTCCCTTCGCTGCGCCGCAACAGAAGAAGATAGACATTTATTTGTGCTAGTCCCATATGTGAGTAGGTGCTAAACACCACGAAACTTGTCGAGGTCCTTTTCGTTTGCGCTGTATCACGCTCGTGGCGCGAGCGAGGGCAGGCGCAGACGTTTTGGCTCCTAAGTGTCTGGAGCCATATCGGTTGACTTGAAATGGCGCGCAGGGCTCGTGGCGGTTGAAGTTGTAGGGCAGTATATTAGTTCGCATCGAATGACTTCGGGGGAATTGACTTGAAGGGAGGCAGCAGGGGTCAGTGGTTGGGCGAGCGGTGAGGATATGAGGATGGGCAGCGTCGTTTGCATTAGGAAGAAATTCTAGGTGAGCTGGCTTCAGACGGTCAACAGAAACGGTTTCTTGCCGTCCATTGTAGTCGATGGTAAAAGTTTTAGCTGCCCTGGAAAGTACTTTGTGAGGCCCAGAGTACGGTGGTTGCAGGGACCTCTTGGTTCCGTCTCTTCGCAGAAATATGTGACTGCAGTTGTCGAGGTCGTTCGAGACGTAAACTGCAGTTCGATCTTGTGTGCGTGGGAGCGTGGGCCGGAGGTTTTTCATTATCGTTCGAAGCTGGTTTGTGTATGTCATGGGATCGGGAGCTGGTTCTTGTAAGGCGGATGCAAAAAATTCGCCTGGTAGGCGAAGAGTTGAACCATATACCAGCTCGGCTGGGCTGTAGCCAAGGTCCTTCTTCAAAGCTGCTCGTAATCCGAGAAGTACGATGGGCAAGCTTGTATGCCATCTGTTTGGTTCAGGTTGCGCCATTAGGGCCGCTTTAAGTGAACGATGGAAGCGTTCGACGAGGCCGTTTGCCATGGGGTGGTAAGCTGTTGTTCGAATGCGGCTTGTTCCTAAAAGTGAGAGTAGTTGGTGGAAAAGTGCAGACTCAAACTGACGTCCCCGGTCGGTTGTGATAGTGGATGGGACGCCGAATCGGGAAATCCAGCCCTGGATGAAGGTGCGAGCCACGGTGTCCGCTTGGATGTCTTGGATTGGAAGTGCCTCCGGCCAACGGGTAAACCTGTCGACGCAGGTAAGGAGGTAGCGGAACCCCTCACATGGTGGGAGGGGTCCCACAATGTCGATGTGGACGTGGTCGAAACGTTCTGTGGTAGTTGGGAATGACTGAAATGGCGCGTAAGTATGACGCTGGACCTTCGACTTCTGGCATTCGATGCAGGTTCTGGTCCAGCCGCGTACGTCTGTGTTGATTCCGGGCCAGAGAAATCGCTCAGTTATAATTTTTTGTGTAGCCCGAATGCCAGGGTGGGAAAGGCCGTGCATGGAGTCAAAGACTTGTCTGCGGAAGTCGGTGGGTATGAAGGGTCGTTGTGTGCCTGTTGACAGGTCGCAGACTATTTTCTTGGTAGACGTAGGTAAGATAATCTCATCGAATATGAGTCGACCAGGGAATTGACGCATCTGTTGAAGCTCCTTGTCCCGTTGTTGCGCTGAGCTAATGACATCAAAATCGACAGCGGGCGGAAAGCTCAGTCCGCCAGAAAACGAAGCACACCGGGACAACGCGTCGGCTACAGGATTATCGACGCCTTTCACGTGACGGATGTTGGTTGTAAACTCGGCGATGTAAGCCAAGTGCCTTGTTTCGCGAGGTGAATATGTGTCCCTGCCACCTTGCAAGGCGTATGTGAGAGGTTTGTGGTCCGTAAGTACATAGAACTGCGTGCCTTGTAGAAAATTTCGAAAATGCCTTATAGCAGTGTAGATCGCCAGCAGCTCGCGCCCGAAGGTGCTGTAGCGTTGTTCCGCTGATGTGAGCGTTCTCGAAAAGAAAGCAATAGGCTTCCAGATTCCCTCTATCAACTGCTGTAGAACGGCACCTACTGCAACTTCAGAGGCGTCGACCATAATGTTCGTTTTTGTGTCGTGTTGAGGATGTGAAAGAAGTGTAGCGTTTGCCAGTTCACCCTTAATTCGGCTGAAAGTCTGCTCTGCAGTCGAAGTCCATTCTAAGGGGGTTGACGGGGGCTTGCTCCCTTTTAGGAGTGTGGTCAGCGGTGACAGGACTGCGGCGCACTGGGGAACAAATCTTCTATAAAAGTTGACAAGCCCAAGGAATTCCCGGAGTTGGCGAATGGTTTTAGGTATTGGGAAATTGTTGATAGCTTCCACCTTTTGTGTGAGAGGTCGTATGCCATGTTGGTTAACTTCGTGGCCCAGAAATTCGAGTGTTGTTGCTGCCAGCTTGCATTTTCCTCGGTTAATATTGACTCCATATTCGGCGAGGCGCTGGAACAGCTGCCGCAGGTGTTGGACGTGTTGGGTCTCATCCTGGCTGAAAACTAGTAGATCGTCGACGTATGCGAAGCAGAAAGGCAAGCCTCGAAGGACGGTGTCAATGAACCGCTGAAAGGTTTGGGCTGCATTTCTGAGTCCGAACGGCATCCGGAGAAACTCGAAAAGGCCGAAAGGTGTTGTAACGGCCGTCTTGGGAACGTCTGCCGGCTCCACAGGTATCTGATGGTAGGCCTTGACGAGATCTATTTTCGAAAAAATAGTGGAGCCGCGAAGAGAGAGCGAAAAGTCGTGAATATGTGGTATTGGATATCTGTCCGGAACAGTGGCGTTGTTAAGGGCGCGATAGTCTCCGCAAGGGCGCCAGTCTCCAGGTTCTTTCTTAGGCACCATATGGAGGGGCGAGGCCCATGGACTCGAGGATGGACGGATGATGCCCAATTCAAGCATATGCTCGAATTCGGCCCTGGCAATCTTGAGACGTTCTGGAGCCAGCCTTCGTGGTCGAGAATAGGTGGGAGCACCCGTGGTAACAATATGATGCGTCACATCGTGTGGTACCGGTTTCGAAAAATTATTAGGACACGTCAGACTCTTGTATTCATTAAGAAGTCTATCGTAAGGTGTCGGAGAGTGATGAGGAATGGACGGGGGAAGAGGCGACGTCATTCTTACTCCCTGTACAGTCAAACGAGTGGTGTCGTCTACCAGGCGAAGACGAAGCATGTCTACAAGGAGGTGGTAATGACGGAGGAAATCAGCTCCAAGTACGGGGTAGGAAACCGCAGCGATGAGGAATACCCAGCGAAACGTTCTGCGGAGCCCTATGTCGAGGGTGAGGGAACGTTCTCCATAAGTTGCAATTGGTGTCTTGTTGGCAGCCTGCAATGTACACGGTTGTCTCTTACTCGGATGGATGCTTGGCGGTGCGGGAAGGATGCTCACCTCGGCGCCCGTATCAACGAGAAAGCGTAGCTTGGAGTTTTGGTCGGTTACGAAAAAGAGGCGGGTGGGATGGCGAGCGCTCCGACTGGCCGCCTCTAGCGGGGCGCTGGGCAGTTTTCCGACGCCCTGCATGGCGCGCGACATTTTTGGGCCTTGCTGCCAAATTTCTAGTGGTACCAGCAGATTCCTGGCGGAGGGGAACCAGCTCGTGATGGTGGATTTGAAAATCGTCGTCTTGAGGGGGATCTTGACTCATGTCGTGATCTGGACTCAGCCCCTGTTACGAGTGCGTTCACTTGCAACGCCAGGCGGTTGATCTGCTGCCGCATGTCCTCCATAGCAGTAGATTGTGGAACGTCATGTGTTGGAGCGTCGGTTGCTGATTTCTGGGAACTTGAAGCAACCATAGAGATGTTAGGGGAGGCCACTTCGGCGACTCTGTCCGCCAGCTGAGCTAAGGCGTCGATGGAAATATTCGCTGTTGGTGCGAGCACCATTCTGACGTTCGCCGGCAAACGTTGGAGGAACAATTCCTTCAGAAGCGAGGGATCAAAAGTGGTCGGAGAGTCTCCGAGTAGTTGCTGGAGGCGGCGAAGCATTTGGGACGGTGTCCTGTCACCAAGTTCTTCGGACGTCAGCAACTGTTGGAGCCGTCGTTGCTCAGAAATGGATGTTCGCCTCACCAGCTCAGCTTTTAGGGTATCATAAGGGTTCTGAGGTGGTGGAGCGAGGATGAGGTCCCGCACCTCTGTCGCAATTTCCGGTGACAAAACTGCGATGATGTGGTGGAATTTCGTAAGTTGTCCGGTGATTTTTGCTGTGGCGAATTGCGCTTCCACTTGGGCGAACCACAAGAGAGGATCAGATGGCCAGAACTGAGGAAGGCGAAGACGAACCGCCGCGATATTTCCGTCCTCTTGATTGGTGGTCATCTGATCCTCTCTTGTGGTTCGCCCAAGTGGAAGCGCAATTCGCCACAGCAAAAATCACCGGACAACTTACGAAATTCCACCACATCATCGCAGTTTTGTCACCGGAAATTGCGACAGAGGTGCGGGACCTCATCCTCGCTCCACCACCCCAGAACCCTTATGATACCCTAAAAGCTGAGCTGGTGAGGCGAACATCCATTTCTGAGCAACGACGGCTCCAACAGTTGCTGACGTCCGAAGAACTTGGTGACAGGACACCGTCCCAAATGCTTCGCCGCCTCCAGCAACTACTCGGAGACTCTCCGACCACTTTTGATCCCTCGCTTCTGAAGGAATTGTTCCTCCAACGTTTGCCGGCGAACGTCAAAATGGTGCTCGCACCAACAGCGAATATTGACGACCTGAGTCCCATTAACACCTCCCGTTCCACCAAGACTCTTCTTGCTGAACGGGGCATACGGGAGCTGCCATGGCCTCCCAAAGGCACTGACGTAAATATCATCGAAAATGTCTGGGGCATCATAAAGTCAAAACTGGCCACTCAAGAGCTTCACAGAGCATCTCCGAACGAACTCTGGGCAGCCGTTTAACGAGAGTGGAACGACCTCGCGCAACAACGACGACCTGGTGCTCCACCTCTACGGAAGTCTGCCGCACAGGATTCAATCTTTAATTCACGGAGAGGAAAACTCCTTAAGATACTAAGGCCCCGCTCAAATCCGACAAAGATTGTCGGACGTCAAACCGGAACTGTCAAGAATGAAGAAAAAAGGGGACGTGGTTCCTGCCTCATGTTTTGCCTAACCGGAAGTCCAAATCCCATTAACCCTTAAAGGGCAACTCCGCTCAATTTCGAAAATTTCGAGATAGTGACTGATTTTGCTTTAAGAAGCACTCAAAAACAATCCCCAATCCTTTGTTTCGCGAAAAATGAAATATTGTTCGTGCAATTTTACTTTAGCCATGATCGCAAACCGAAACCAAAACGGTGACAAAGCCGGACAACATTGTGTCTTCGGCATCACTGAGCATGTACACCCACGTGATATACAAGGGGTCACATGACCTACCACGCGGACATGCACTTCGCAGTCATCGTCGCGTCGTCTGCAAAGCACGCGCCGCCACTACATCGCTTTGTCCGACAGGTTTCATGGGAAAAACACACGAAAAGGTAAGTTTCCCCGAAAGCATAATTTGTAGGAATTCGTGGGAGGCAAACTCTAGGAAAGCGCATGTAAATACGCTTTGTCGAGTCTGAGGTTCAGACGTGTCTTGCTTTTAGTATTTTGTCACCGGCAATTTCTGCTGAAACTTAAATTGTGTGTAGTTAAAATTATTGTTTCAGTGTGTTTAATGTATGCGTATAGGACTGTCCTTGTTTGTTGGTAAAAATGGCTCATCTCGTCAACAGCTCAGATGGTAAACCTTTCCACTCATAATTTCACTGTTTCAGCAAAACGCGAGAAAGCGCCGCTTGAAATTGCACGCGCACTCGACGTTATCGAGTGCGAGTGCAATTGTACTGGATCTTTATATAACCGCGTCCGCAACCGTTTTGCGAACGCAAATCCGCTTCCAGTGTGAAAAAGCGGTAGAGCGTGTGAACGCTGCGTGAAGGGTATGACCTCTCGAAAGCTCACGATCGCAAATTATGTTGCGTTTCACTGAAGTGCCCTTCTTGCATCAATCGCACAACACGTATTTATGCCAAAGCGATGTGGCACAACACTGAGAGCCGTTGCTTTTGCGTTTCTTTACAGGCATCGCACGTCAACGATACGCACCGAACACACAAACCGCGCTCAACGAGGCGACGAGGCGTCGGCGCGTTGGCCTATCAGTAGGGAGCTGGCCGAGCGCGTCGTTCACGTTTCTCACGTCGCACGGCGCTGCCAGCGCTGCTCTTCCCGGGAAAGAAAACAAAATGAAAAAACCTCTACATGCTTGATGACGTCACGGACGTGTCTGGAGGAGAAATTTGGAGGAAGCGGAAATGCACCCGGGCAGTGTTGTCCGGTCCGCACGTCTCATCCAAAACCAGCAGATTCGTGCTTGTTGAACTTTGACAGCGATTTTAATAAACTTCTAGGTGGAATTTCATCCTAATATTTGCCTTGTGGGCTTTGTAGATGATAAAAAGAGAACTGTACTGTTTTGCACTATAAAAAAGAAGCGGAGTTGCCCTTTAAGTGCCTTAGACAAGCTGAGCTCGTCGGCCACTTCCTGGCTAAAAATGTCGTGGACGAGCTCAGGTCGTCCAATGGTTTTTTCGGTAGCCCTCAATTCCACGGACGAGCTAGGCTCGTCCGAGTAGTTTTGTGGCGCTGATCATAGATGGCAGCACTCGTTTTAGTTGGCAAATACTTTTTTCGCCTCCGCTGATTTTTGCGTAATAAACTTTTCAAATTTTATGTGTAATACTAAAGGAATAACAATTCAAAATAAAAAAGATATGGCACTTTTAGGTTACTTTTGGAAAAAAAAAATGTGGCACTTAAGGGGTTAAAGGAATGGTTGAAATTGCGAGCTGCCCTACGTTTAATGGCGCTCGCGATCGACGTGTGCTCGTGTGACATAAGCACACGTGCTTTAAAATGAATAAAACAATCATCGCACCATGACAGCACTCAGTATGCAGTAACGTGAATCATATATCGCAAATCATATATAATTAATTGGGGGGTGGCTTGCATGCACATTCCAGCAGAGCCCTAACTTCTAACAAATTATTTTGGCGTGCACTGCAAAGTGTTAAGCATGGGGAACGACATTAATAATGATGCCCTCTTTGTAATGTGGCTAATATAACATTGTCGCAAGTGTGATGTGGTTGCTGACCCATCACACAAATGAAACAAAATTGTGTTCTTCTTTTCAAGAAGCGGAAAATATAAGTTACTTTTTGATTTGTTCCGCAGCCTTCCGGTTTAGCACATATCACAACAAAAAACTACTAAATCACATTGTCTACCGATAGCATCTGAAAGGTTCCTTCCCCAATCCTTGCGCTTTCTGCGGGGAGTAGCAGCAGAGCTGAGAACCGCGCTCGATCCAGGCACTTACTCTCGGTGAAGCGCGCGATAAGAAAGCGAGCCACCACGACAGCCGCGTCATGGCGCTGATAGCATGGACCGGTCGACGGTCCGGCGTTCACCTTCATATCGCCTGCGGGTGTACACTTATGCTACCTTTTATTTACTGCACCTGTTAAAGCACCTCAAAGGAGATGAACAGTATTTCTAAATACTAAAAAATAAACCCTCATGGGGAACAAAACAAAAACAAAAAGTCCTTGACATTGATAGAAAATGCCGTCGAATCTATGCATACGCCATCTCTAAGGAACTCCACAACAGCTTGTGGGTCTGCCAAGTGCCCCTTTCAGTAACAGTGTTCCTGACTGGTGAGCCTACCTTGTGAGCCTTTACAAAAAATGTGTCTCGTAAGTATAATTCTGTAAAGTAATTCTCTAAACAATGGACATTGACAGCTGTACCTACAGGGCTCTTTTTGGTTGTTTTTGTCCTAAAGAAGAGGTGAGAAAAAAGGAAGTACCTTCAAAGTTCCAATCTTCTGCCTCGGTGTTGCATTAGGGATTCCAAAGTCCTCACATTTTGATAATAACGCTAAGCGTCGCCCAGTTGCTTCCCTGTTTGGGTGACATCAAAGCCAACCCCAGACCTGTTGGTGTCGGCGAGCCTAAGCTTGACGAAATACTTGCCAAACTGAATACCATTATCTCTGACAATGCGAAGCACCAGAATGCAGTGGCGTACCAACTTGTTTTTGAGTGGGGGGGCAAACCAGACCATCTCCCCCCCCCCCCCCCCCCCCCCCAAATCGAAAATTCGGCGCAACTTTTGTCCAACTTTTCTAAAGATTTGGCAATGATTCGGCAAAATTACAACGTTACCAGACTTAACATTGATATTTTGTTTTTTCTCACGAAAAAAATTTTGCTTCTTCTTCTTAAAATAAATACAACTTGTAGTGCCTATTGAAAGAGTTATGACTAAATAAGGTGATATTCTAGAAGATAATTGTATCGATGTCGCTTTTGTGTGTTTACTTGTAATTTTGGTGTATGCTTCCAGAAAGTGGCGTGACAACGAGGTTGGGTAATAGCCGGCACAGTCACGAATCACACTAGAAGAGCTTTGATTTTGAGGCTTCATCAGCGCACGCCTGCAAGTGTGTTTACATTGTTAAATAAAGGCAATCACTGCGTTCTTACTTTCTCTGGTAGTCGCCGTTTCGTGCGCGAAAACGGATGCAACGGTTGCTGAGCCTTCACCAGAAGAGATAACAATATTGTAAATATGCATGTTTTTCGATTTGAGTCACTTGACGTCAGCTTTGCATGAAAGTGCGCGTTCCATATTCGCAACGTGCCGTTTTTAACCTTTAAAATTCCGGTTTCTGGTGTTCGGACACACACGGACGTTTAGGAAGATGGGGAGAGTTAGGAATGGTCGGATGTGCAACGTCGACCATGATAGTTCTGTGTTTAACGAATATTTTTCATCAGTGTTTACTAACGAGTGCTTGGACTCCGTCCCCACTCTCCCTGAAGAGCTTTACGAGCGCATGCATCCTATTAACGTTAACTCCGCCGGTATTATAACATTGATTGATAAACTAAAACTTACTTCGTCCGCTGGAACCGATAACATCAACTCTAAAATTTAAAAGAAACACCAGTGTTATTTCGAGCGAGTATTTAAAACTTATCTTTATTCAGTCCTTATCTCAAAGGTGCCTTCCATCTGACCAAAAGGTGGGAAGGGTAATTCCCAGTCTTTAAACAGGGCAGCCGCTCTTCCGCATCTAATTATCGCCCTAATTCATTGACTTCAATTTCTTGCAAACTACTTGAGCATATCCTCTACTCCAATATCATGAGGCACCTATCATCCCATTTCTTTTCTTTAAACAGCAGCACGGTTTTCAAAAAGGTACACTCTCCGGCAATATGAAAGACCCACTGGGAGCGCGTGGCCGAGGCGGTGGCTGGCGGGGGCGCTGCGAGCCCTCTGGGCAATTCCATTCTGCTTCGAGGGGAGGACGCTCACTCGGGCTCAGATAAAGCGAAACGCGCTTATCAGTTTGTGCCGAGTGCCGAATGAGCGTCCTCCCCTCGAAGCAGAATGGAACTGCCCGGAGCGCTCGCAGCGCCCCCACCAGCCACCGCCTCGGCCACGCGCTCCCAGTGGGTCTTTCATATCGCCGGAGACTGTACTTTCCTGCGAAACACAACTCTACGACTTCATCCATGACTTGCACACTAACCTTGAACCTTGAACCTTAAAATGAAAAAACTGACGCAGTTTTTTTTTTTTTTTTTCCAAAGCGTTCGGCCGTGTTTTTTATCAACGCCTTCTTTCTAAGCTATCATCTTTTTGCCTCGACCAAATAACCGTTTGCATAGATTCGTGACTTTCTTTTTTCCCGTGTACAGGTCACGTCCATGATGATCATGAATCTTCCTTAATAAATGTATCTCCTGGTGTTCCCCTGGGGCTCGTACTTGGGCCCTTACTCTTTTTAATATTTATTAATGACATCCCCATTGGGATTTCTTCAAAAAACCGCTTTTTCGCCGACGACTGCGTCATCCATAACAAAGTAACTTGTGTGCAAAATAATAACCAGCTTAAGGAAGATCTAGAGAAAATTAACAATTGGTGCAAAGAGTGGATTATGTCATTAAACAAGTATAAACGCAAACTAATCCACTTCACCAAGAAAAAAAACAAACACTGTCATTTAATTACTTCTTGTACTCCGATCTGATTGAGACTGATTGAGACCGCTACTGTGTATACCGTAATATCCCGAGTCATCGCCCATACCCGAGCCATCGCCCACCCCATTTTTTGGGCCAATATCGATTTCCGAAAAAACACCGAGTCATCGCCCACCCCTTCAAATACCCCAGCGCGGACTCCGCGATCCGCGAACACTCATCCTGCCCGAATGACGCGGCCGCGGACCTTACAGTTGGAGGACGTCCGTGACAAAGTAAAACGAAGGAGGGAAAGACACTTCTTTTTGTTTACGCATTTCCTCCGTGAGCAACCCCAAAGTGGTCGTGTATCCGTGCGAAAAGAAAACGATGGAGATAACAAAATAGGAGTTTGTTAATGTAACCGCGGAGTGTTAGGTCAAAGTCTGTCTCCGCCGAAGGTCACCGCGAACCCGCTCCTTCTTCCCGCCCGTCGCGACCGCGGTTGTGCAATATTTTAGGCAAAGCCAACGCGTAAATAAAGCTTTGCTGGAACGCCCTACACAGACGTTTGCAGAGCGTCCCAACCGTGCATTAATAGCCCGCCGTGCACGGACGCACGTATGTACGCACCAAACAAGAAAGTTGCGCAAGAGCTTGCGATTGACAAGGCGCCCGACTTGGCCCGACGCCAAAGTATTTGCCAACGCGACCGCCGGCTTTCCCGCTTTCCCAGCATTGCTCTTGGTCGCTTCTTTGGTCCGCTCGCTCGCTCGTTGCGCCTGGTCGGTTTTTCTATTTTCTTGTAGACTTTTCTTTCTTTTTTTTTTTTTACTAACTAGGAGAACATAGTGGTGACATTCTTTCACGAAACAAACGTTTGCGCTATATGCAGATCGGCGGTGTTTCTAACGCGTATGCAGGCAACGGACTTCGCTATAGTAAAATATTATTTCGTGAGCATTTTTTTCTATACAACAAGGAAACTAAATCGAGTTTTGAGTTTGATGTATCTCTTGTGCATCAGCGCTAGATACGCAGAGAAGAATAGGCGGTTTTTTCCGCTTTTTTTTCAAGTGTTTGTGCTCACCCACCGAGACATGGCCCACCCCACTTTTTTAATGAATTTCAGGCGGTAGGGGGGTGGGCGATGACTCGGGATATTACGGTAAATACCTTGGTGTAAGACTAACATCTGACCTTCCCTAAAATAACCACATTGAAGTCATTACTGCCGATTCATCTGAAACTCTTGGACTAAGCAGACGTAACTTAAAAAGGGCTCCACCCTTTGTTCGTAAGCTAACCTTGGACACGTACGTCAGACCAAAAATAGAATATGCTTCAACCATCTGGAATACCCATCGACTGTACCTCATCAATACCCTGTAGAGGCAGTTCAGAACAGAGCTGCTCGCTTCATTTCATCCACTTATGACTTTTTTTTTCAGTGTCTCAGCGCTAAAAACTGAACTAACCATGTCCTCTTTGCAGCTTCGCAGAAAAGTCTCTCAGCTGTGCTTTATTCACAAAATCTACTACCACATTCCCGATCTCAAAACCACTTTGTTATTACCCCCCGACCGAACATCTCGCCTCAACAACGTCTGCACCATCAAGCACATTTCTGACTCTACTAACGCTTTCAATTGGTCATTCCTTTCTCAAGCCATCAGCCACTGGAACAGTCCCCCATCCTCCATTGTCACCATCTTGGACCCTGCTGATTTCTCCTCTGCAGTAAAACTACACCTTTCTTGGCCCATGTGATGGTGTGCGGGGCTAGGCAGATAGGTGAAAACCCTTACGCAGAGCGCCTGCCGGGCCAGACTTGTACGTAGTTCAACTACTTTACTCAAGTTACTGTAGTTTAACTACTTTTCTGGGTAGTTTAGTAACTTTTAATTACATTTATATTCTAGTAATTCGTAGTTTACTTTAACTACTTTTCCGAGTGACTTCCACTCAAATTACAAATTACTTTCTAATTTTAGTGGTTGTTTTGCCTATCAACACAGAAAAGATGTCGGAAGGTCAGCTGATATTTGCAGAGGGGGAAGCATGCGTAGTAGAAAAGGGGGGGATGGGAAGGAAGAAAGTGATTTAGATAGTCCAAAAAACCCCAAAATTTTAACGAGCCCCCCCCACTGCAACAACACTGCTACGAGGCGCGGGGAGCGAACAGACACGACGCAAGAGAGGTCGAGTAACTGTGGGATTAGCTCCGAAGAGTGGTGTTTCTTTGTATTCCGAAGCTCAAGGAGACTTGACGCATTTGAAGAAAGGGCTTGTCCCCGCTTCTCTCCAATGTAGGAATTCTTGCCCACTACAGGAGGTGCACACACTGCTCCTTTTACGGTGCAGGCGATAGAACCCCTAACAACGACGCTCACGCCGGATGGGCTGCTCGTGTATCACTTGAAGCGCGTTAACCCACCCCCCGCCTGCGTTCACGCCGCTTCGCGGTGACGGTGTGCGGCTGCTAATTACAAATCTATTAACCCACCTAGCCCCCCCACCCCCCGTACACGCCGCTTTGCGGCGTCCGGTCGGCAACCCAAGCCCCGCTGCCCCCCATGCACTTCCGTAAATAGAGTCGATACGATTTAGTTTAGCGATGTTTCGTCAACAACATTCGTTTTTTTAGTGTTAATGGTAAAAAAGAAATGTAAATATCGCCAAATGCCTCGACAAAACAAAATGTTCGAGAAAAAAAATAAAAAGAAGTAAGCCGGCCCACACCATAAATAGAACCCGGGTCTGACACGTATGAGGCAGACATCTCACCACTAAGTTACGCTACCTCTTCGGAAACTCGCATTGCATCCGCTGCCTATGTTGACGGCGGCAGCGCCTATCTCCAAGCAAGCAAGCAAAACTTTATTTTGTGTAAGGGCCTACGTCCTGGTCTGGACGGCCCGTCCGGCCCATGTCTCGCGGATGGATTCCGTAAGGTTACCGTGTAGCCTTGTTCGTGGAGCAAGGCTTTACGAACCAGCCAATTCGGCGTGCGTGACCACCGTTGCTAGGGTTTGTATCGCCTGCGCGTTAAAAATATGCCCGCGCGGGTCGGGGGGCAGTGCCCTTGGTATTCCTTGGGCGCCGCCGGCCTGTGTCTGCTCTGGCCAGCGGCGGCCGTTTCAGGGGGGGGGCAAAACGCATGCCTTGCCCCCCCACTCTGAGAACTGGGGGGGCAAGTGCCCCCCTTGCCCCCCCGGTTGGTACGCCCATGCCAGAATGATACCTTGTGTAAATTAAACAAGCTTATCTCGGAAATCGGTGGCCTAACTAAAAGGGTTTCATGACAGTGCGTTTAGCGAGATCACAACAGTCCAGAATGAAATAAAGTACACAAATTAAGTTGTCTGTGACATTAACAAAAACCTAAAACGTGTCTGCTAAACAGCAAGAAACAAGTTTTCTTGGTTTCTAGAACCCTAACGGGTGGACAACTTTATTTAAGAAGTAAGCGGTTCATTTAGTGCCATAGATGATATCGTAAACCGAATGAGAAGGAACAACTTGCTAACCAAGGGAATTCCTGAGGAAGAAAATGAATCGTGGTCCTGGCCAAAACGCACAATTCTTCTTTTCAGACCAGCTATAGATAAATGCTGGCGATATCGAAATAGCACACCGTGTCGGTCACGAGAGGGGAGGCTTTGTTCAACCGATCAGTGTTAAATTTCTAAACTTTAAAAGCAAGCGAGAACTTCTTTATAAGGCGTCAAAGCCAAGGCCAACTGATTGAATATGAATGTGGATCGAAGACTACTCACCAAGCGTGCAGCAAATTTGGAAAAAGCTTTCTACACTAGCGATAAGCTTTGAGGCATTCGTAACTCACCTTTTTCCTAAGTGTCACGGTGCAGTGACAATTCTTCGCGGCTGATCAACCGCTACAGCTCGTCACTGCATACAATGGACCTCTTTCCAGTAAGCTTTTGCACGTTCATACACCTTTTACCCTGGCCTTGCTTCCCCACCGACGGCATTTTCGGAGGGCACCGTCCCGCACAATCAACATGTTCGGCACCTACGTTTAAGCATATTTCGTCTTTTTTTACTATGGTTATATCTCGAGTCATTGCCCACACCTCTGCCACCTAAAATTGATTAAAAAAAAAGTGGGGTGGGCCATGTCTCGGTGGGTAAGCAAAAAAAAGTTTAGAAAATGCTAAAAAAGTGACACCCATTTATTCCGCGCATATGTAGCGCAGCTGCACAAGAGATACCTTAAACTAAAAACTCGAATTAGTTTCACTGTTTTATGCAATAAATGCACGTGAAATAATCTTTTACTATTGCAAAATCCGTTGCTTGCATACGCGCGATGAACATCGCCGATTGGCGCACACTGCGAATTTTTGTTTCGTGAAAGCATGTTTCTCACAACGCTGTGTTCTTTTCGTTAATAATGAAAAGAGTTAACAAGAAAATAGAAAAACCAACCAGGTGCAACGAGCGAGCGCACGTGCAGACTAAAAAAGCAACGAAGAGCGATCCTGAGGAAGCGGGAAAGCCGGCCATCGCATTGGCAAATACTTTGGCGTCGGGTCAAGTAGAATGCCTTGTCAATCACAAGGAGAAAGCTCTTGCGCAACTTTCTTGCTTGGTGCATACGCGCGTGCATCCGTGCACGGCGTGCTATTAACGCAGGTTGAGGCAGCATTGCTGCGTGGCGTGGACAGCACCACGAACACTGAGCTCAAAATAAGACGGTTTACAAACATCTGTGTTTGGCATTCCAGCAAGTCTTTACTTACTCGTTGGCTTTGTCTCAAACATCGCACAACCTCACCAACTGCGGTGGCGACGTTCCGGAAGAAGAAACAGGTTCGCGGTGACCTTGTTTCAATGGAGACGAACTCTGACCTTACGCTCCGCAGTTACATTCCAGGACATGGGGCGTTCGTTGACTTTGCAACCCCCGAATGGGTACTGCTTGTATTATCTTTTTAATTTTTCTTGTTTTTCGAACAAATTGTGTTCAAGTTTGTTTCAAACAAGTTTTATTTTGTTATCTCTATCATTTTCCTTTCGTTCGCCTGTACACAGACTTTGGGGTCGCAAAAATCGGGAGGGAAATGTGTATACAAGGTGAATCGTCATTCCCTCCTTCGTTCTCCAACCGTAAGGTATGCAGCTGCACCATTTGGGTAGGATGAACGTTCGGAGGTCACGGAGTCCGCGTTGGGGTATCTTTAGGAGGGAGCGATCGCTCTGTGTTTTTTTGGAAATTGATGTTCGCCCAAAAAGTGGAGCGGGCAAGGGGATGGGCAATGACTCGGGATATTATGGTACGCTTTTTTGAGCATCAGTAACATTGTGCATGGAAATCAATATAAGCCAATACAACGGCACAAGGCCAACGTGTTCTGACAAGCGGAGGCATGTTGGGCTGCCCTTTGTGTATAGTTTGCAGACAATCCCCAGATGGCGCTTGTTGCTCGAAAACAATCCCTCAATGCCACAATTGTTCGCAGCCACACGAGTACATAAAGCGGCCAAAATAGCACTTTTCTCAGCCGCTCCGGTAGCGCGGGGCCAGAGCGTCGAACGACCGACCGAGAGTTTCTTGGTTCGATGCCCGCCAAGGGCAAAGGGATTTTTGCAAAGAAACCTGGTCGCACTACCATGTTTCACGACCCCCCACGCTTTGAATCCGGCCTCAAGACTGGTTCGAGGTCCCAGCGGGGCGAGAGAAGACGTACCTGGGCGTGGACGTAGTGTAGCTGGCTCTGCAGCTGGTGCAGGGACAGGGGCAGGCTGGACGCGGCCACCAGGATGAGGGGCCCCCGTAGCAGGAAGGCCAACCGAAGGGGCCCCGCCCGCACATAGCGCACCTGGTCCCCCGACAGGGCGACGCACGACACCAGGGCCTGCATCACCCCCGCCAGGCTGGCCAGCTGGTCCTCGCTGCCGTGCCTGCACCAGGGGCCATACTCCGGCATCTTCCAATTCAATCCGATCCCTTTATTTACAAGTTTTGTTTTTACAAATACACAAAAATTTACTGGACCCATAGCTCCGAGGCTAGTGTGGGGTTCAAATAAAAATAAATTTCTCAATGTGACAGGCAAGCAGATAAAAGCAAATATATATATTACTAACCTAATAAAGTGTTGAAGTAGTTCGCACAAATCTTATTCTAAATCAAACATCCTTTTTTTAAACACGGCAAGAAGTTGGAATTTTTTTTCACTCGGTGGGTATTGCATTTTAAATTAGTGCGCCTCGATATTCTATTAGTCTTTCGACATGGAAGCAAATTGAAGTTAGATTGGTAGAATTCCTCATTAGTCTCCTTGGAGAATTACACAAACTTTATGAGAATGGTTTATTTGATGCTATGATTTTATAAACAGTTTGAGCTAATGTTAATTTATACAAAAGATAAACAGGTAAAACTCGCACATACTGGTATAAAGGCCTACTTGGAGCAGTCAGTTTTAAGAATGTGATTATTACGACCACCCGCTTCTGCAGACGAATAACCAGATTTAGGTAGGTAGGATATGTACTGCCCCAGGACTCGATGTAATAACTTATGGTGAATTCCGCTCGCAGATCACGAGTGCTCCAAAAGCGCTCCATTGGGAGCACGCATATTCCGCTCGCATATCTGGCTCAAGTTGGCCTTCTTCCGCTCGTAGATCTCTGGCTTTTAACTCAGCGGTACGCATGCACGGCGAGGTTGGCAAGGTTGCCGCAGTCGCCGAACCGGCCAGGCCGTCGAGTTGGCCTGTTCGGATGCGTTGGTTGTTTACACGGGATTGTGACAGCTCAAACACTTCTACCTTGCGTAGATCAGGGATACAAAGCCGGGACTGGAGCGTGGCAATTGGTAAGCGCTGACATCTGTGATCGTGAGAAGAAGAACGAGAAAAAGAATGACAGCTGGATTTTCTGTCACTGATTGTTTACCTTTTTACAATGCATGCCGCCGGCGTTTTCTTGTGTAATAAAGCAAGAACAGATTAGGCAACGACTGTGCAAGTGACGGTTTGTTACCTCTTTGTGTTTATTAAAGTCGTACCAGCAATCTGAACTCCACCGATGGCAATCAATGTGCGTGCCCCAATGCTTCGAGGCAGCCGAAAGGTATGTGACGGCGTCAAACACGGATGTCTTCCTCGTTTTTTGTAACATGGGCTCCGTGGTACGAATATTTTCGCCCAGCCTGTGTTGCGTATTGTTTCCGCACCTAAGCAGTGAGAGTTGTCACTGGTCGTCGGAAAGATCAATCGGCTAAAGTGTTGGTCTGCTTGTCAAGTTTGAGCAGCAGCCATTTTTCACGGCCGGCCATCTCGTGCAGTTCGGTGGGTCGCTCCAATAATGTGAGTCCACCTTCCGCTTGTCGATTTGGAGCGGATCCCACGGAGCAGAATTTTGCCTTCCTTGCGGATTTTGAAAAGTGCTTTGGATCCAGAGATGGGCAGTATTTCAAATACAACTATTTGAAATACGTATTTCAAATACTTTGTGTATTTTGCATCAGTATTTAATTACAAATTGGGTAATGTATTTGACGCGTGCATTTAAATACTAAAACGTGGGCATTTGAAATACAATTGTAATTAGATACAATTTTTGTGGGCGAAAATACATCCCTCAAATTTATTGTCACTGTCCAGAGCAGGAAGAAAACTACTTTCTGCACCGAATGCAGTGTCTCTCAATCAAGCACAAGCGTTTAGTGACTTTGTGATTACGGTGCTAGTCCAGGGCAAGAATAGTGACGAAACCGACGTTCACAGGCTGACTGGCTAAATAAGTGCCTGTGACAACTTGTGATGCTTTCCAGCCTGATTTCCATCCATATTTCTGCCTGGAACATTCTAAATGCGCGGGTCGTCCAGATTTTCCTTACTGGTGTGAGTTGCAACAATAAAAAATTCTCTAGCTAGTGCTGCGCGTCTTGGTCATCTGGGTTCTTTGTTGGTCTATACCAAAATGTAATCGACAAAAAAAGCTGCTTGAAGCTCTGTACTTTTTTCACCTATTACGTCCAAGCTGATTACATTTTTTTGTGATTATATTTCTATTACGTTACTAGAGCCTCGCACACTAACTCCCGAGTGTTCGATGCCAAATTAAAATGAGATACCCAGAATCCCGTTGCAGGTGCCCTGAAATCGCTGAAGCAAATTTTGAGGAATGTATTTGGAAAAGTATTTGGAGGAGACCAAATACATTTGGTTGTATTTGTATCTTGTACTTAAGGGAGGAGGTGGGGAATAAATATGAACTTTCTTATTTCTAGAGATATCTGAACGAAATTTACAGGGTGTGTTTATAGCACAGACATAAGAGTAACTGCAAAGTTTCATGGAGCTGTGCATATTATTTCTCAAGTTACAAATATTTATCAAAATCGTCCATATGCATTCCTTATCCCAGGTCTGGAGAATTTGAAAAAGGTAGTAGCGGCGTAAAATTTGTTATGATTACCCCTGGATACATTCCTCAGGGCATAACAGAGCCCTTTTATTAAATTTCTTTGTTGAAAAATTTTAACGCAACTTTGAATTTTTGTGTAGTCATGAAACCCACATTCACCAAATTTAATTTTTTTATTATAAATTTTTAGCGCAGTTTTCTAAAAAAAGGGCTCTGTTATGCCCTCACAAAGTTATTAGAGAACAGAATAAAAAAGACAGCACAAAAATCCATTCATCAGTTCCTGAGATATCGCTGGGACAAGCAGCCACGACAGTGAAAAAATCCATTCTGAGAAAACAGCACTTGAAAGTTGCACCCAGATTTTCAGCTTTAGAATGACCCTGCAGAATAGTCAGAAGTGTTCTTGTGCACTTTCTTCTTGTTCCGCCTTTCCACATTCTCTTGATGTCGTTTGCTGGCCTTGTGCAGACGTAGGGCATCTTTCCCGGCAGCTCGTTGGAGGGCTAGATGGGTCGGCTGAAGTCCCACTGCAACCGATATTTCTGCAGTTGCCTTGTAGCAGCCGGCGTTGAACCTAAACACCGCTTCATGCAGTGCAATTTGCTGGCATAGCTCCAAGTTCGGCTTGAGCAATATCACAATGTCTAGCTTCTGCTTCGATCTCCTCACGTGTCAGGAAATGCGTCCGCAGATGGGTGCTAGAAGACGCGCTCCTACTTGTCGCGGCAGGCGGAAGACGGGCGCTGGGACCCGCGATCTCGGGAGGAACCACAACGGTCGGCATGCTCGGCACTCCAGGCGTGAGCGGGGCGATGCGTTCTTCCTCGACGACAGCCGATGGCACAGAAAATCCATCACTGGAGGTGTTGACGCGATCATCATTGACGGCACGCCGTGCAGAAACTTCCTAGTTCGCCATCCGCACTAACTTCATGGACCGCTTCCGCGCGCCAAACGCGCGCACCGTCTTGTACTTCGAACCCCGCATCGTGTGCGACCACGAAACAGACGGGCACGCTACACGAAACTACTCAAAGAAAGTTCGGAAAACGATCGTAAAGATGGCGAAAAACGAAGTGGAACTGACTAAAAGAGCGCGTGCAAGCAGACCACTACCAAAAGCAGACGACGCGAGCGGCAACAGCAGGAGAAACGGAGGAGGAGAGCGCTCCGCGCGCGGAGAAATCGCGTCCCAGCCAATAGCAGTCGCGCGCTCCCCCGCACGCTCCTCGAGCGCGCGCTCTGTCCAATCGCGTTCTTGCGATTGCGACATGGAAGAACGGCGACAGTGCCGTAACCACGCGGCCGACGCCATTTTGGGAGCTGGCAAAAAAAAGAGAAAGAATTCACGTTCAAAACAAGACTAAGATGGCGGCCGTCGGTCCAACGCTTTGAAAATGGCGAGCGCGCGAAGTTGGGGTTGATTTTGACGTTTGACCGTCACTTGGATGCTATTCAGGCCTCGTAAATAATTGTTTTTAAATATTTCCCCATTGTATTTGGTGCTGATAATTACAGAGAAGGTAGTTTATGAGATATACAACCGAAAAATAAGGTTTTCTAAAAATCGACTTTTTCGCGATTTTCCGGTTTTCAAAGCCCGCGTCCCCCCTTAAAAGCTTTTTTGGAAATGTAATTAGATTTGTAATTAAATACATTTTTGACAAAGTATTTTGTATTTGTATTTCGATACATATTTGCTTGTATTTTGCTCATCCCTGTTTGGATCTACCAGTGAAATTCACCATTAGATGACTGTGCACAAGTGAAAAATGAAGTATTTGCAAATTGAAAGATTCAAAATATTCATGTGCCATCAATAGTGTGTAACATCCGTATGCTAGCTTTGAACACGTTTTTAATTCTACTTTTCCAATTCATATTTGATTCAAATAGGACTCCTAAATATTTTTAGGAAGAAACATGTTTCAACTCCTGTATTATCTAAGTGCATTAAAAAACTTGTATTGGTATATTTCTTTTTTCCTTGAGTGAAACATTGTGTACTTTGTTTGTTTTTATACTAAGGGTAAGTTGATTACTTGTGAACTATGTTGCAACCCTGGAAAGTTCCTCAATTATTTTACATTGTAGTTCAGCTATCGACTCTTCTACAAAAACCAGTGCCATATCATCCGCATACATTAATGCGTCCGAGTATTTTAATAACAACGGAAAGTTACCGACGTAAAGATAAAAAAAGATTGGCCCAAGAACTGAGCCCTGTGGCGCACTAGTTAACACAGTGGGGTAGAAATAAATTATCACTGATTGTCTTTTATCAGAAAGATGAATATTGAAAAAGTTGGATATTTTGCCCCAAAAACCATAATTATGTAACTTATTTAGTAGGGCAGTGTAATTAACTGTGTCAGAAGCCTCTTTTATATATAAATACACAGCCACAGCAATCTTATTGTCATGAAGAGCCTTTTTAAGAAGTTGGGTTAAAACAAGAATGGTGGAGGCGGTGGAGGAAGGCAAGAAGTATTGTACTTATAAATTCTTTTAAACACCTACAAAGTATCTTTTCAAATATAGAGTTAATTATGCTCAAAACCGATATTGGTCTTTAACTTGACGGCTCAGAAGGATAGTCATCTTTGAACACAAGCACCACTCTAGCTATCTCAAGTTCGTAGGGATATGTCGCACTCTCTACCGAGTGATTGAACAAGTGTAGGAGAGGAATACCTAAAATATCAATGTTTTCTTTAACTAAATTAACAGGAAATGTGTGGCATCCGGTCGCTTTATTCACTTAAAGACTCCCAACTGTCGACGTCATTTCAGCCATTTCAATTTCCCGCACGACGAAGCTATTTGTGACTGGTTTCAATAGCTGTGGGGGATGAGAAACGTGTAGCGGTTGAGCTGCTGGGAAAGGCCTTGTGTTGGTAAGATAGTCACTAAAAGTATCTACTGTCACCTGTTCTATGAAGTTAGGAAGTACTACATGCTTGTTTGAGTGAAGGCCAATTGCATCCTTTACCTCATATCTTTCTAGTTTCCCCCTCGGCTCGCTCAATAAGCGAGGAATAGTATTCTTTTTTCCTTTTTTTTTCACGACAGAGACAGATTTATTTCTCAAACATTTAAACTGGCCTAGGTAGTAATTGTTGCTTTTATGTTGCTTCCATTTATGGTACCAACTATCTTTTTTTTTTCAATACTTCTAGAATTCTGCTCGTTGTCCAAGGACAGGTCCGGTATATTTATAGAAAGTCTGCTCACACTGCACTTTTAAGAGTAGTGCCGAAGTTTTGGTAGGCAATACAGGTGTCGGGATTATATGGGTAGGGTTCTTCAGTTTTGGATTTTGTCTTCATTTTCCCATCCATGACATTATTTTTGGAACAGAGGAAACCCATTGAAGACTTTGGGAGCTTTGAACCTCTAAACTAGCGGGCACACAAGAGGAAGGGCAATCCTAAAGGAGCACGCACGGAGGACAATGGGGACACAACCATTGGAACAAGATGAAACTTAGCGAATGTCAAAATACTTAATGACAAAAAATAAAACCCGAAAACGAAGAACCCTACATACGTGGCATAGAAATGTTTTTGTTTTAGTAGACTTCGAAGTTGGGCATCATTTATTTTGGTATTCACTTCAGTAAAGGAAGATTTTACAGACCTTGGCAACTGTCTTGGAATTACAATAAATATAGGCAAACGGTTGGCTATTGGGTCAGAGTAAACCCCGGCACTCGCAGTCGTATCACTATTACCAAGGGCATGGTCAATTAATGTACCAGATTGGCTAGTAATGCGAGGTTTAAATGTAATACAGTCGAACCCGTTTATAACAAACTCCATCGGACACGCATTTTAGTTCGATATATCAAGTAGTTCGTTATAGCAAATATCGCTATTTCGTGAGGACAGCAAAAGCGAGAGAGATGAAAGGAAACCGCGCGGAATAGCGGCGAAGGCTGCCGAGCGTAGCGAGCCTCACGCCGGCGCTCAGAGCCGTGTTATCGCGAGGCAGCTTTCGCCGGCGACAACTTTGCCGACGATGTCGTAACGTTCCTTGAACCGTTGAAGCCGTCCGGATCCGCCACTAAAATCTTGAACGTCGAGCAAAAAGGCAAAGTCTTTTGCTTTCTGCTGTAACATGGGGCCTATCCAAAAACCACGCGTACAGCGCCTTTTCCACTCTGTCAAAGGCAGGCGCCCGAATGCGCTTTCCGTCGGCGTTCGGTCGATCTCGGGCCTTTTGCAGGATCGCTGGCTTGTTTTTCAGTATCGTACTCAGCGTGCTTCTGGCGATCTTGAAGGATGCGGCGACTTCTGACTTCTTCTCGCCGCGTTCAACGCGCCGGATTATTTCCACCTTGGTAGAGAACGGTAACGATGAACGCACCTTGGTCGCCATCTCTTGCGGGAACAGGAAGGACACAAAGAACAACGAGCCTCCTCGGCAAAATGCTAGGAACAAGAGAGCCATGTCCGGCCTGGTACGGCTGCAGGATGATGTCATCAGAACGTCATTGCACGCTTGCTCTATCATTGGCCAGCGCGCTTCCGCGGGGGCCGGTTGCGGGCGTTCGCAGTCGGTGTTGTGACTCATCTTCTCGAGGGTCATCGTGTTTTTCTTGGTTTTCTCTTGTCCTTTGTCGCTCCGTGCATGGCAGGGAAGCCAGCGCGCTTTTGCGGGGGTCGGTTGCGGGCGTTCGCAGTCGGTTTTGTGACTCATCTTCTCAAGGGCCATCGTGTTTTTCTTGGTTTTCTCTTGTCCTCTGTCACTCTGTGCATTGCAGGGAAGCCCGCGCGTCTCCGCGGGGGCGGTAGCGGGCGCTCGCAGTTCGATATATCCGATGTGTGGTTTGTTATAGAAAGTATATTTCTCATGAATATTGATATTAAAATTTTGTGTGTTCGATATAGACCATAATTCGTTCTAACCGGGTTCGTTATAAACGGGTTCGACTGTATTGCATAAGTTAAATGATTCCAGAAGAAAACTAAAGTCATATTTGAGCATCATTAGCCAAATCAATATTGAAACCTCCAACAACAAAAATGCGACCATTATATCCGTGAGATGACTTTGCAAGGACTGACTGAAATTTCGCAACAAAAGATGCTACACTTGAGCTGGGAGGGCAGTACATTATGCCAATTATCAGGCCACAATCAAGCTTTATAAAAAAAAGGGGCTTCAATAACATCATCACTGAAAGATGCAGCAGATAAAACCTGGTAATCAATGTCCTCTTTTACCAAAAGCGCTACACCATCTCCTCGGTTACATGAATTGCATAGAAACGGAGACAAATTATAGTCGCGTATAAATGCTGTTTTATTGTTTTGCAGCCATATCAAACTCATACCATGAAAGATACGCAACCAAAGAATCCAAAGAATTTAAGTTTTTCCGTATATTACGTACACTGCCACAAAATACTGAAACAGTATCACCGTTGCGTGTGTGTACAAAGAAACATACACGAAACATCCATGTTTTTAGCAATACGAAGAAGCATAAGGCACTTCCGCCACACGAGCACACACATGGAAGAACAACCTTTCAGCCCACGCGAAAATCCCAAGCAGCAAAGGGTTTGGCCGGCTCGCGGAAGGGAGCATGGCTACCTGCAGTAGATGGGCTTGCCGGCGTCGCTGAGCACAAACACGTGCTTCTTGTGCTGTCGCCATTGGTCACTGTCCCATGCCTCCAGGGTTGGCTCACTCGGGGGCACCTCTTCTACGGGCAGGGAAGGCTCGCCCCCTGGCTGCGGGAAAATGCATTCACCGCGAGGGCAGCCACGTCCACTTCTCGAACACTCTCGTCAAGGAAAACTAGCCCAAAAGCCTAGTAACTATGACGACACTATTGAACACACTAGTGGGAAAAGGGGGACTGCTCGACCTTATAATCGGCACCTACTTTCCTGTGCCACATTGTCGAAGCAAGCTTTCCACAATGCTAACTCAGTTTCCACGGTGTGTGGGCAAACTGGAAAAGAAATGACCAAAGTCTAGGAACGTTTGAGAGGATTCGGGTGCTAGAGGAACGCCCGGGTTTACTATGTTTAACCCCACTGTAGGACCCCGAAACAAGTCCCTCCTCACCCTCATCAAGGGCAGAGCGGTAGGTCATAAGGCAAGGGGCAAACCCACATTTTATTGCTCTGTTCAAATGCATGTGTGTCATACACTACAGATATGATACTTGGCTTTCTTAAAGCGTCTAGAACCAGCTGATACCATCACTGGACAAACTGGAACCAGGAAGGGATCGTCAATGACTAGTGCTCTTAGGTAATGCTGTAAGCGACTTTATGAGGGACAATAGGCAACTTTATGAGGGACAATAGCCTTACCGTGGTACAAGCCGACAAAGAGGGTGGTCTTGTTGTGATGAAAGAAGACCTTTTCCAGGACAAGGCATTAGCGGCTATTGAAAAGAATTTCAAGACCGTCAAGTTTCCCCCGAAGAAGTAAAAAACGCCTGCGCTCAGGTTGCTCAAAGACGTGAACCTTGATGGAGTAAGAAGGGCTGTTAACAAGGCAGAAAATGTTTTTTTGGAAGTCTTCTTTACCGGCAAGACTAATAAGCCTAGCTGTCCCTTACGAGTCACTGCCTCAAAGAAGAGTGCCTGGCAGGCTCAGGTCAGCAGGTACTTACAGCGTCACCTAAGAGCATTAGTCATTGACAATCCCTTTCTGGTTTGGAGCTCCAGAGAACTTGTTCAAGTTTTGAAAACAGGGTTGCAAAATGCTGCCACAGCATTTTCTGTGGATGCAGAAGAGTTGTTTTACTCAATTCCCAATAATGGACTTTTCACCGCCGTTCGTGAGAGCATAAAGCAGTCAGGTGAACTGGGGTTCCAGAATTCTATGGGTGTTAATTGCGACCATTTTATGGCGCTGCTAGAATTTTACTTGCAGTCCACGACCATTGCTTTTGATGAACACTTCTACATAGAGAACAATGGTATTTGTATTGGTCCTTCGGTGGCACCCGTTTTCTGTGACATTCATCTTTCTGCCATGGACAAGCGCATATTAGGGGCTCTTCATGAAATGAATGTGGTCAAGATTTTCTGCTATGTGGATGATTTTTCGGTTATTTTTGGGCAACATACAGCAAATTGTATGGAACATGCTGCGGCAGAAATCGTTCATTTGTTTAGATCAATGTCAGGCAGACTGAACTTCACTTAGGAAATGCCTAATGATGGCGGTATTCAGTTTCTAGACTTGCAGCTCTTTTTCACTAAGTATCGTTTGTGCTGGAGCTATAATCCATGATCTAAGAAAGACTGGAAGGAAGCGCCGAAAGACAGGGACAAAAGAAGTAGGTAACGACGACACGAGGCGCTAAGAAAGGCCTCCTTTCTTTCAGCAGTGCCCACTCGAAGCTTGTAAAACGTGGGATTGCTTCTACCTGCTTCACGCAGCCATTACAAAAAGCTGTAAGCATAGACTGCCGATCAGCTTTGATCATCAGGTTGCACGCTTGAAGAGTGCCGGTTACCCGAAGTACCTGGTATCAAGTGTGTGTGAAAGGCTCCTACAGAAAATTAAATGAGAGGGCAGCAACAAATGTCATGAAAGAAGAGACAAGATGCCAGTGCAGGTGGTCCCATATCTGCAGAAGGTGTCCCACAATTTACAGAACATGGCTGCTAGACACAGGGTCAGCTCTGTGCAAACATTCAAAGTATGCTCCGCGATGTCAAAATAAAAGTTTGTTTCATGCCCAAAAAACATGTAACAAGATACACCGAATGCGTGACTAAGGTGGTATACAAGATTCCTTTTAGTTGCGGCCAAGTTTACATCGGTCAGACTGGCCGATGTTTTAATGAAAGAGCGTGGGAACACAAGCTTGCTGCACGCAATAAATTGGGTGGGCATCTTGCAGAGCACTGCAAATGATATGGGTGTGAACCAATGTTAGAGCGCACAAGGTTTCTTAAAAGAGGGAATGAGAAGAAAGGGAAATAATTGAAGCTTTCTATATAAAAAAAAGCGACTGATAAATGTGTAAGCATGCCATCCCTTTATCTGCTGAACAGAGATGTTGTGAATCTTGCTGGCTACATGTGATGAGTGATAGGAACCTTTATCTTGTTGCTTCGGGGAGCGTATAGGTGATGGGGATCGACAGTTTGACGATGTTTGGTGTTACATTAAATCAGTTGGAAGTTGGCGCTTTTCCATGTCGTACGTATCTTTCTTCATCCTGTTTCAGTTCGCATTTTAACCTTTCAATTCCCAGTGATACACGTGCTGTCCGACAAGGGTGACTCAAATGGCATGATCTCTCCACATTGTGCATATACACAAACTCAACTCTGTTACGTCAAAGCGCGGTGGTGGCGCATTGAGTGCACTTCCAGTCTGGGGCTGTGGGTAAAAGTCACCGTGTCAAACGTGCATTCCTGCAATGTCTTTAAAAAAATGGAAAAAAAAATTGTTTTTTTGTTAAAATGTTGCAATTGGTGCTGTACCAAAAGAGTCGAGAAAGGTTTGAAGGTCAGTTTTCATGTGCTCGGTTCGTCCGAGAACGCGGATAGTTGCTGTGAAAAAGGAAAACCAGACAACGTCGGACCAAGATTGCTTGAGCAGGAAGCACTTTCGGTTGAATTCACGGATACTTGTGGTCATCAGATTTATTTGTTTTGTTCCAACATGAACGCGGGAAAACCGTAGAGTTGCACGGACAACCTGCGGACTACGTTTGCGCGTCTTCAAGTTCAAACGGCTGCCTGATCATTCGAACTGTTGTCTGCTCTTTCAAACGTTTCTGCTTGCCGTCTGCTCTTTCAGACGACACCGGCCCGTACACCAAACGCTGGCCCGGTAATTGCGATAAGTAAGTGCAGGCCTCAAAAGACTTAAGTTTGAAGGTTCGTTAGGGTAAACAGTAGATATAAGGAGATGTTGATCATTGTTACCAGTGGCCATCATCAACTTGTTATTCCTGAATCACTTGGTCCAATTCTGCTTGTGAATTTCAGTATCGACGTCGACCATCTCAGCTACGGTTCACGCTTTTCTAGCCCGAGCGACGTCCCGACTGAAAATTGCAAGCGGAATCTCATCATGGGAATCGGGCTTTAGCGTCTATTCTGCGGCGTTCACGTGGAATGAATCGCCGCATGTCACACTATTTATGCAAAGTTTAGCGGGGTAATGAGCCTCGGTAATTTTACTGAGGCCGCTCAAGTTGTCAGTCATTGCCAAATATGACGTAGAATGAACAATTCCAATCCGAAAAGGAGCACGGGGAATTATATGACGACGACATTGCATTTCAATGATTTGTTTATGGCCGACGGTAAGCTTCTTGCTTCCGCTCCATCAGAGCCGTATATGGGGAGAGTTTGACAAGTTTATGATCTCGCCGCCATAACGCCCCCCTCCTGAGTGAACCAATTAGCCTGCGGCACAGAGCGAGAGGCATGAGCGCATGCGCGTGAGCTCCCGGCTGCTCCCAGCTGAGCGGGGAGGGCCGCCATTTTCATTCATTCACCCGGCGAAATGGATGGGATCGACAGCCAAATTTCTGTTCTTTCCTTTTATTTGGCAGGCTCTGGCAAGATAATGAGTGTTATTCCTCGGTTGCTTAAAAAGCTATTGAATGAAGTTTCTCCTCGTTTAAACGCAAACTTTGATTCAGGCGAAAAAGAAAGAAGCCCGTAGCAGACGACGTGTAGCCTCAACAGTACTCTGCGCCGACAGCGTTGCATCAAAATGGCGGTCATCTCCTCTTTGCTCCCTTCTTTCTCTCTCTCCTTCGGCACTCTCTTCCCTTTCCTTCACTCTGCTCCTCTCCAGCGCTTTCCTCGCCACACCCACTGGCCAGACTCTCCCAATATACGGCTCTGCGCTCTATCGCGCATGTGCGGCGCCGGTGGCGTCCGCTAGAAGCGCTCTGTTATGCTTGTAAACATGAGTTGGTCATAGCCATTTCCGGTCAAGGTGCACGACGTCGTGCCTATAGCCCCATTCAAATATTAATATGATAAATGCATCACTTATTAAGACACCTTTGTGGTAAGTTTAGTTGAACTCCGTCGATTTCTTTTTTTGTTTATGTGGTCCTGCAACAACGCAGTTTTTTATGCCCGTTCGTTTTTGTTTATTTTCCCTGCATTTCGTTTAGGAAACCTACACCCACGAAATTCGAGTAAGAAAAGCGCATCATCTAAGGGCACGTTTTCGAGAAGGTTCATTGCACTCCACTCATTGATTCGTTTAAAAGGTTCTTTTGAGACCATCGAAGACGCAAAGTTAGCAGTTAGTAATCCCATTGCACTAGGCAGATCTCACGTACTCCCGTACAATTTCGAATCAACGGTGGAGACAAAAGAAAAATTAAGTAAGCCATCATTCATGGGTGGACCTTCTTTTGGGATTTTACGGTGGGCACCCACACGAAAGGGTTGTGAATGGCCCGCCCCGCAGACTCCCTTCGTAGGCACTTACGTCGTCGGCCGTGTGTGGGTCCTCTTGAGACGCAGATCTCTCGATCTCGTTGATGGTGCTCTTGGAGCGCGCCGCCTTGCCGCACTCGTCAAACTCGGCGGGGGTTTCGGAGTCGGACGAGTAGTCCGCCGACAGGATGATGGGCTCCCTGGTGGCGCCCGGCTCGAAGTCCCCGGGGATGGCATCCCCTTCTTCCAACACCCCCAGATCGTCGCCGGTCAACACGACGGGACACCGAACGTCCGCCGCCATCTTCACAGACAACAAATAGACCGCAGTAAATATAATCTAATAATAAACTTTACAGCCGCCATATGCTTGAAAATTAATAGCAGCTTAAAATCAAATGTATTCTTTTCGACATACTTTGATTTTTTAACATTTTATAAACGAACGCTTATTAAATTAGGTTTGCTACCCCGCACGCGAGAACGGTCATTTGGCACTTTCGACCCTTTCTAGTTCTACCCTACCAACCCTACTTACCCTTTCCGAAACCGAAACAAGACTCCTGAACGTTTTGAACCGTTCACGCTATGCGATTTCTTCTTGTGGGTGTCAACCTAGAGATCAGTGGTGTCAACGGCCAGAAACGAACTCACGAAACGCACCTGGGCGATCCAGCTACTCAGGAAAAACGTACACAGAGAACGTTGAGCGGTTAAAATGTTCGTCACAGCGGAACCTGTAGCACCTGTAGAGCCGAAGACCACCGGAAAAAAACAGCAGCGGTGTTTTGATTTTGACGTCCAATAGCGTGTCGCAATAACATCCCGTGACCGCGTTGATCCAATCCCAATGGGGATCGCAGGTGACGTCGCTTTGGGCTTCTTCACGAGCGTTTCGGTTTCGACGTTGGTTTCGACTCCAGCTGCTCCAGCCGCTCCAGCTGGGGTGCCGAACATTCGAACGCGATTCTGCAGCCAGACGGGGGAGTGCCCTTAGCTGGGCCGCTTCCGAATTTCCCGTTGTCCGGATCGATGTTTTGGTTTTTCAACAGCTGGAAGGACGCAGCGGCAGCAGTCCCGAGCCCTCCCGCCCCGTGGACGGCCAGCGGCACCCTCACGTGGCTATTCACCGAGGCGGCACGCACGGTGTCCGCCACTTTCTCGGACGCCGACGAGTTCCAGCTGAACATCCTCAAGAGCCTGCTGGTCATTCTGGCCGTCACGCTGGTCCTGATCGCCTACGCGTGGAGGCAGCACGGTCAGCGCATCTCCGAGCGCTTCGATAAAACGGGTAAGCTCAGCCCGACCCCGATCTCAGCTGGTCGCAGCCGGGAGGGTCTGTGACTGCGGCTGGTGAAATCAGCCGACACCCTAAAAGTGCCATGTCATCGTTTTACAGTGGGCGCCGTGATTCGTTTTGCAGCTGGCAAAATCCTTTCAGAATTGGATTACCTCGCCAAATCATTGCTTAATCTGACCGTGAATCAATTATGAGCGTCTTAATTGACAGCTTTTGTGTGCTCAACTGTATGCCCAGCCACTTTCCACATGATGGTGTAGGTGCACGGTGACCTCAGCACAGGAGTTCAATCCTGGCAGATGTGCCTGCAATTTGAATTAGACGCTATATGTTTCCATTGCTCGTCAAAGGTCAGCTATAGTTCTGAATTGTAGTTCTTCGCTGGGGCGTGTCAACTGCAGGACCATTGATTTCGTATGTGTAAATCACTAATGTTTGTTCATTTCCTCAGAATACAAGTCCCCTATTTATTTCTGTGAGCTAGGCGCATAAGAAAAGGCAGTGTGTTGCCCTAGCATATGCCTAATTCAATTTATACAAAAGTGACATCAATATTGTGTAGCGCTTTCACGTGATCTCTGTTCATTGATGCGCCAGGAGCTATGTTGATCATATTCCCACAGCATTACATAATTATAGATATGAATGTTGTCATAAATTATGGTCAAAGGTGTAACGATAAGCTGGCTCATTCTAGCTGTTCAAAATGTCCAAAGTGTCCTGTGCTTGGTGGGCCAGTGGAACACATGTTTGCTCCATCTGCTCTGCAGCATCCAACCGGAGCCTGGAAGAGTTCAAGAAGGAGGCACACCTGCTGAAGCTACCGCAGGAGCACTCTCCACGCATCTGATGGCCGCCATCCGGGACTTCTTCAACAAGCGCAAAGCACAGCTCAAGTTCAAGCAAGCCGGGCCAGGGCACGTGCTCTCTGGCGAAGGTGCGCACAGCCGCGCCCCGCCCGGCCCAAGCCGGGTCGCCGCACCCACCAGAGCACCTGCCCCGCCATCCCAGGAAGCACAGAGGGCAGCCGCAGCTGCGCTGGCACGGCTAGAGCGCAGCCACGCCCAGGCCAACCCAAACTGGTATGCCCAGTATAGTGTAAGGTTCCAGAATGTTTACGCCCTCCGAGTGGGAGAAGTTTGTGTGTGGGGCCAGGTGCCCCCAGTGGGGCGGGTGCCCCACTGGGGGCTCTTGGGAACTCGGGAACAGCTTGTGGCAGTGGGGCTGCCCGCACCTCACGAAGCTGGCTGCAACTGGGAGGCTCTCCGTCTAACGTATTTTCTGTGGTGGGCTGTCAGTGCCACCACCCTAATGTTTATTTTGCAGGAACTGTTTGCCGCTTCCATTTCGCAAGTAAAGATTGCCTCCCTAAAATTGTCTCAGGCGCTGTGCTTCGCCTGTCTGCACTTGTCCCTCCAGCCGGTGTCCGAAGTGCCAGGGGTTATTTGTTGTGCCTGAGGGTCAGACTCGTCTGGGTCTCCTATGCCCGGCACTGTTCTGTCCCTGGACTCGTGCACCGGATGACAGTGCTGACCCTCACGGGGAAACTGGAAAAAGGGACAGGTGGAAAGTCCATAAGAGCAAAGCGAGACAGAGAGAGGGGTCTTTGATTCGGTACCGTTGGAGAGATACGAGCCACTCTCTGATAGCGGCTAAAGGCCCGTTCACGCTCTTGCGACCGAGTGCGACCGAGAGAGACCAAACCGGTTTTTAAGCCTCTTGCGATCTCTTAGGACCAGCTCCGCTCAGTGCATCCGGTCCCAAGAAGTCTTTCTCGGTCGTACTCGGTTGCAAGAGTGTGAACGCGCCTTAAGTCTACGGCTTAAGTTGTCGAGGCCTTTGTATTCGTTCCGTCAACTTTCATTTATTTGTATATGTCTACGCTTAAATTTATTAAGTTTAAAACTAGAAGTTTTCCCATCTGATCCGCTCACTGCTGCCAAGGCCGAATGCAAGCCCCCTTCCTCGAGCTGACTGAGGAAGAACGTCCAATCCACTATCAAGAACCTACAACCGAGTTAGTGATAGATGTAACTCATGGCGCCATCTTCTGATAGGTGCAGACAGCTGTGCGTTTCATGTCTTCACTGCGCGTTGACCCTGGCAAGTTTTTGTCTAATTTTATGCAGGGAGGGAGCCATGCTTTGAAATTTTACCAGGTAAAATACACCACTTAATTGCACATTCCATGAAAATAGAGAAATGGAGCATTTACTTCATTTTTTTTCCAGCTCATTTTACAGCGCTAGGGTCCAGTGTGGCCACCCTATATAACTTTTTCTTATTCTGCAGTATAATGTTTGGTCAAAAATTTTTGTCTTATCCCATTCATAGATGTTGCCTTATGTCTTATCCAATTCATAGATAGATGCCAACAGGTGGGTAGATGCAACTTGAAATTGACATGTTCATTACACACTGAACACCAAGACATATGGGGTGCCCAAAATATCAAGACTGGATCTTAAATGGGCCATAAAAATCGGCAGTTGCACGTGGCAATCTAAAACTTTCGTCAGGTGTATTTCTCAGGTGGGTTTTACCTTGTAAAATTACAGAGCAGAGCTCCGCTTTTGTGATGGCTAAAAAAGACCTGCCAGGGTCAATGGCGGACGGCGACGCGCATGGCCGAGTTGAGGGACAGGATGCGTTTTGCGCACATATTGATAGATGGCACTACCTGCTTATCAAGACTGCTCACGACGACCATAGTCTATTACAATGAACATAATCTTTTTGTAATGTACCTCTGGTTTAAAAATAAATGCAGATGATAGCAAAACTTAAAGTGAAAAAAATAAAAGAAAATGCGGTTGCATAACGACCACGCTTTTGCTGCTGACAGACTTTGCATGCGCGTCGTCTGCTTTCTTTGACTGGTCGGCCACACCTTCCAATGCCATTTATCAAGTCTAGTGGCGGGGCGCCAAACACGCCTTGTCACTCAACTTGGTCATCGCATCGCCGTCCACCATTGAGCCTGGCAAGTTTTTTGGCCCAATTTTTTTTTTTACAAAAATGGAGCTACACTTTTAAATTTTACAAGGTAAAAACCATCTGTGAAATACAACCCTGACGGAAAGTTTAGATTGCTACGTGCACGTGGCAATTTTTACGGCCCATTTTAGATCCAGCCTCAGTATTTCAGACACACCTGAGGTTCTCAAATGGAGGTTCTGGGAACTTTTTGGGGCCCCTGAAGACCTTAGATTTCACAGAGTCCTAAACCATCTGTTAGGCAAGGTAATAAAAAAATATTTTTGTTGCTGGTTCTTTTACAAAGCTAAATAGACCAGACCATGCACAGCGAATGAGTAAGGTTGACTGTGCTCTGTTTAGCTTCAAAGTTGGTTTGCATGCCATTTGTTTTATTCATTTACCGTTTTGTCATTGTAATCCTCCAGTGCCCCCCCTCCTCCCTGGTGGATGGATTTCTCCACCACTTCCTTCGATCCAGAAGGGGTACCCCCAAACATCAGTGGTTGAGAACCACTGTATTAGATGCTTAAAAAGCCTCCTAGAGACACCTTGACAAGATAGTTCTTGACGTCTTAAAACGTTTTGTCGTCATCCTCAAGCTCTGCTAATGCACCATTTTTGGTCTGCAAAATGTCTCGAGCTTGATATGCCAAAATTGAACGGCGATGCCCCTGACTCGTTGGACAGGTCTGCGTCTGCCATCAAGGCCCAGGCACGCAGGGAACTTGAGCAGGAGCAGGAGCAGGCTGCTCGACACGAAAAGACAGGGAGGCAGGAAACAGCCCAGAAGGCTCCCAAGCAACAGGAGCAGCGGGTGAGTCACAGACTCTGCTGCCGTCCAACTCTAGCCAAGAAAGTAGAGACTTCGTAGATCGTAAGCTGCGGATTGCGGACTCGTGCTCAACATGATGGTACGAGCTCCCGCTAGCTACTGCTAGCAATGCTAAGCTCTTGCGAGGGATCTACGAAACGTTCCTAGTGTCTTCCGTTGAGGGGTCTTGCAGTCGTTGACATTTTGTTATTTGTAGTGATGCATGTTGTTTGTTTGTCGAAAATGTCTTTACATCAAGTCATCTCTGCAAAGGTATAGGGTGTAGGGAACAATGTGAAGAGATCTAGAATGAGTACTAGGTTATTGTGGCCCTGAAGATGAGCATTCCAAATAAATGGTTGATGCGTGTCTCTATAGTGCTTGTTACTTACTAGTACCAAAGTGCTGGCCCCAGAAGTTGAGAGTTCTCCTCATTGAGTAGTAGCCAGCCTGCCACCATACAAGGGCACGAGGCCGTGACAAAGCACATTCAGCTACCGTGAGACCAGGATTTACCTGCTCGAAATCACTTCCTTCAAACTCACTTTCCTCGAAATTACTTTGTTCGAAATCACTTCGCTCCATTTATCTAAGGCTGCCTAAAAAATTGCACTGTTAAGGCTGGGTGAGTGGGCACCTCAGTTAAAGGGGTACGGAAACGAAAGGACGTGAACGCGAGCTCTCTACCCCTCGTTTCAAAGTCGGGCAGCGAGAAGCGCAATGCGTATCGCGCTCGTGACGTCAAGAGTTCCTGCACGGCCAAGGGTGCTGCAGTTACGAGCCTTGCCGCTTGGTGGCGTCAACGCGCGACAATCTCGCCTAGTAGTAATATCCAAGGACTGTGCGCCCTAGAGCCTAGACATGCTTGCCCATAACGTCATTCGCGGCCATGCCAGTATCCTATGTGCACAGGGGTTTGTTTCACCACGTCAGTTTCACACCGCAGAAGTAGCAGCTCGAGGGAACTAGTAATTAGAAATAACTGTCAGTGCCATAAGAGCGCATCCGGGACAGGGAAGGAGGGGGGGGGTATGGTTGGCCTGGCAGAGGTCCCCTCATCCTCAGATCGAGCTCCTACCCAACGTCTGCAAAGAACGGCGATCTTGATGGTGTGGAATGAATGTTGTGGAAGCGCTGTGGGGATACTGAAGCAAAACTTGAAATACACCTATTATGGTCAGAAATAGGTATGATCAATGATATCCGTAAATCATAATTGCACGTTCTTATTTTGAACGGATGGCTATATTTTTCACCCTGAGTGGCCCGATTGGGCGCGCGCTCGAAAACCAGCCATCGGAGAGCGCGATGCATCTTGGGATATTCGGCGCATTCGTGACGTCACTTGTGCCAGTCGGGAAAGGTTACGGCGTGGATGTTGTGGTTACGAGCGTTGCCACTTGGTGGCGCATCGACGATTTGCGACCTGTAACAACCTGTGCTCCGTTTCACCTTATGTTGTACCGCAGCGAAGGCTACAAGCGCGAGCTCATAGCGTTGGCAGCAGCCCTTAGTGCACGAGAGGTTGTGCCGCCGAAACGTGCCCTCGAGCAAGAAGCTCGCGCTCGTAGCCTTCTCTGTGGTATATCATAAGGTGAAATAGAGTATAGTCAGGAACATGTGAACGCTAGCCACCAAATATCATACCGAAGAAGAAGTTACCCCTGGGTACTCAATGGTTATAAGTCATCAGGGTAGATGAAAAAGAATTTCAGTAAATGGTTGATAGTCCAGCAGTGTGTATCTCTTTTTCTCCACTCCTTGGTTTTTTTCCCTGTACATTCAGCTGGAAACCTTCAGAACCAGAAGCATGCTCGTGTCGTGTCGTGCAGAGAGCCGCAACAAGAACGAGCTCACTGTGGCTAACTACGCTTTGGCTTTCTCCGCCAAGGCTTTGCAAACGCGTTCAGGCCTAGGCTAATTCTGCCGGCACGCCTTATTTCCGCAGAACGGCGCTGCTCCTATGCCACCAGTGATGTCACAAGAACTTTCACACCATCCACCAGATGTGAATTTGAAATCGTTTAATTAGGTTTAAAATTAGTTCTCCTGTCTTTTACAGCGCGATATTGATATTTCCGAGGTGGTGCCTGTCCCTAGACCATATATATGCAAAAAGATTGGCGCTAAAATTTTGTTTCCATACCCCTTTAAGCCTTGACAGTGACTTTTATCTTTTTATTTTCCAACTGGGCCAAGCCAGAAACAGCAGATAAATCAGACGTGCAAACAGAAAACACAATATTCCATTTCACTCGGACATCAGTGCTGGTACGCCACCGAGGCTGGTGGCTAATGGCGAAAAAGATGCATTCGAAGCACTCTTCTTTTCTCAGCAAATTGTGCAAATACAGTAATCCCTCGTTATGACGAAGTCAACGGGACGGCGAAAAAATTCAATAAAAACGCGGGAGCCATAAAAAAGAGTAACAGTAACCTTGAAAGTACACAGGAACAGTGTGGAAGGCTTTCACAAATATATATTAAATGAAACAAACCTTGCGTATTATCCAAGCTTACTGAAACATGAAAAAAGACTGGCGATCAGTTTGCCGGGCGTTTTTGCCAGGCATTAAAAAAACCTCCAACTGCCTCAAGCACCGCATAAGGCTGTCATCGCCGCTGCCGCACTCCACCTTGTTGCGAAGAAGATGAAGCATGTTTCGCTTTTCTCCAGTCGTGGGTACCTTTCGGAGTTCCTCATCCAACAGCTCTTCGTCTTTGCCCTGGCCACACACGAGGCCCACGATCTCGGCATCCGTGACGGGAGCGACAACTGAGATGTCCGCATCCACAAGCGCAAACGAGCTGAAGTCGTCTTCGGGAGTTGCACCGACAATCTCATGCACGGTTCTGTAAAGGTCATCGCAGATCTCGGTGTCATCCGCTGGCGCACCAAACATGCGCGTGCGGGAAAAGCCGTCAACAGCGTCGATGCCGGGATGTTGAATTCTTTCGCAATTTCCAACTTCTTCGGTCGACCACCTTTCTCCAGTTCTTCTGTTCCAGGGTCCATGGTCAAACACTTCCGCACAGGCTTCAGTGAAGCAGGTTGCACGCAGCTGGGTCCATATCACATGAGCGAATGACGTTGTAGCGAACAGCGACATTTGAGCGAATCGACAATTTAGCGAATAACGGGGGCGTGCGTTAAGCCATCCGCCGCGCTGCTCTTACGCCGCGAAGCGGCAACAGTCATTACGAAAATACGAGCCCATTTGGCCTACCCGAAAACGCCGCTTTGCGGCGTCCGACTATTCGCTAAAGTGTCATTCAATGAAACGTGGGCCTTCGCTAAAATGTCATTCAATCAAGTGAGTGCCTCCCCTCGACACGCGCACGCGATCCGTAAATGCAGCGTCGACAAGCTGGCAAACACGTGCGTCGCGACAACCAGGTACAGCCAAAGTGACAGAGGATAGGAGAGCATACGCTCTCTCCCCTGTAGCTTTGGCTGTATTAAACAGTTTTAGTGAGACAAAGTTTTTCTTTTTAATGTTTATAGATAACTTGGGACGGTGTTTCCAAAGAGGTGGGCGCCGGCAGGGGATGCGCTTCCCTGACTTGATTCTGACGAGCGCTGGGGCGCGGGCACCACGGGCACCGTATGAAGTGTCGGAACCCCCTTGGTTGGAACTGTCGCTCAACACGTTGCCGCATTCCTCTGCGCGCACAGAGCTCCCGAAGTGGCGATCTCCTGCCTTCTTTGCACCCTTGACAAGTCGGAGTCGAGAGGCAGGTGCATCGGGGCTCCAAAGAGGTGGGCGCGACAGACACTCAGCAAGCAAGGCACACGCTCCGCGCTCCTCGCACATTTATAGCGGCAAAAGACAATATACATTTCGCAGCTAATGGCTTTTTGCGCACATCTTGGAAGGCTGGCAACAAAAAGAATTAAACATACTGCAGACAAGGGACAACAAACATTTCTTTTTCTTGCGCTGGCTTACATACTGTACTTTTGGCGGATCGTCCCTCGTATCAAGCATGTCCGGCCGTTGATACACTTCAAATAATCCGGTCCAAAATGCATGCATTGGGATCGGGAGCGCGTTAAACTTAGAAAAATGCGATAATTCATAAAAAGCGATTTCGTTATAACGAGGGATTACTTTAGTAACATGTGCATTTGTTGGCCCAATGTTTGAAACATGCCCTTTACCCTCCAAGATCACATGGCAGTGTTGTATAGGAACGGTATGATATCCACTCCGCTTGAAGCGACGCATCGCAGAAAGAGAAATCGTTTTCCGACCACCAATGGCATAAGGCCACATTCTGCGGCAGGCGTTGTGTAGCAATAGCTGTGCTGCGGTAAATTAAAGAAAGAAGTTATGTGTGTTTCTTGCTTAAATAAACTTTTTTTTTTGTAGCGAACGTCATACATGGTCAGCGGAAGAAAAAAAAATTGTAGAGCCCTTTCACTTCACGTGAAGATGGAGAACCAGCGAAGCTGTTATTTTTACGACGTCTAGGACGGTGCCTAGGGGATCTCTTCTAGGAGGACCTCAAGGACAACGCCTAGAGGACGACTTCGGGGACAACTTCTAATATGACCTTAAAGGGACCATGAAGGCAGTTTCGAAGTTTTATTCGACGATTGAAATGGATGTCAGGCACGTCTCAGATACTGTTGACCAAGTTCTAGCCCGAACAGAAGTTTGGGTGCCGCACCAATCGAGCAAACAGGCGCGGTAATAGTAGCGCCGGGAACGATGCCTGAGACCCCACCGAAGCGGCGGCAGAAAGGTGAACTAAAGTGCGCCGAAGCGTGACGACAACGGGCACCTCGTCTGGCGATTGGTTCAAACGATAGACGCACTCTTGCTTTCGATTTCGGTGGTGAGATGTGATGAAAAATTTTTATTTAAACGATGAATAATCTTTTGAAGTTGTAGTTGGGAATTAATATGTTTTATACCGTGTATAAAAGCATAATCTGAAGCGATTCCTCCGTTTGTCACTGGTTGAACGCATCCCGCACTGCTACCTCGGGCATCGACAAGCATTGAGCAACCATGGACAAAAAAAAAGAAAAAGAGGTACGAGCACCGGGGGCGGCGGACTCTTGGTTTTGGTTTCGTGAGTCCTCTCGTGTTTGCTTTGCGAACTGGTGTCTCACCAATCATGCCGCGTTTATGTGCAGTAGTAGGTTGCGCGAAAGGTCGGCTAAAGACGTGCGGTCGATCGGGCGACGTTAGTTTGCATAAACTGCCGACCGATGCAGCAATGCGCAGCATTTGGTTGCGCGCCGTCGTCTTGCGTAGAGCTGTGGACAGCGGTGTCAGGATTTGTTAGTTGCATTTCCGACCAGAAGACTTTGAGCAGCACCTTCACGTCAGCCGGAGACTGGGTAAAAACATGAAGTTCCTGCGTCTGAGGAAAGCGCGGCGTTGTCGTCCATTTCTTCCAGGTTTTCTTCACAGACCGCCGTGCACTAGAGCGAACCACGGGAACCACACTGAGTGTGCACTAAATCCTACCGATGCCGACAGTGCTCCCTGACGTTACTTCTCTTTCCAGAGGCAAAAAAGGGAAGAAATCTGAATGTTTGTTTCGGTTTCGCAAATTTATTTGCAGGTACAGAAATAAGAGTCGCAGCGCTCTAGAAAAAATTGTGTGGCATGCCAGGACCCCAATGCTTCTGAAAACACCTTCTTTTTAAAAAAAAATTAAATTGCCTTCATGGTCCCTTTAAGGGCAACCTCGGCAAAGACTATTTCTAGGACGACCTCGAGGACAACCTCAAGGATGGCTTCTAGGACGACCTTGAGGACGACTTCTAGGACGACCTCGAGGACGACTTCTAGGATGACTTCAAGGGCGACCTCGTGGACATCCTCAAGGACGATGCTTAGAGATGATAACAAGGGATCAGAACCTCACTATCTAATAATGCCAAGGAAGGCTGACTCACGCTGGTTTCCCCCTCTTTTTATTTTTATTTATTCATACTTGCCACAACCAATAGGGAGTTTTCTGTCAACATCTGCAGACACATTTTTTCTCAGACCCTAGAGCATAAAAGCTTCGCTGTAATAAGAATATATGGCGGTCATTGTGCCAAGAGGCTCTGGGAAAGCCGCCGAGCAACGTCGAAGCCCTCAGCTGGATTCAGTGTTCCCAAGCGACCGGCGTCTGACAGATGGCCGTGCATTATCTGTGGCTAGTCTTCTACATCAATAACTCCCAAATTTGTCATTTCAGTGAGAGGACAACATTTAATTTGGAGAACATACATGCATTCAAAATCGGAGCATACTTTATAGAGCCTGGTAGTAACATTTCGGGGTTCCATTCCTTTTTCAACATATACCTCCACTATTATTTACGGGGGAACATGCAGAAGTCGAAAATGTATGATTGGTAAAATAGCTTGCACTGCGTACACCGTGTGTATACAGTGAGCACTCGGCGTATTGTTTTGATTTTATGATCACAAATGGGGAAAGGTTGCTGGTGCATAGGGCTTACAAGTTGTCGTGCTTGTTTCACGCACGAGGTAATCATTCATTTCGATATACTCTATCTTTGAAACGTCGTCAAGCTGCACGCTCAGTTGGCCGACACTCCGTGCAAGCGCATCCAGCCCTGTACGCTCGCTTAGTCGAGCACATGGACGTAAGAGCACGTGCAGTGACTAGTTGCCATGTGCACATCAACACAGAAATACGAGAATAAAACGCTGAGCCGCAAGAACTCCACAAAACACGCTCCAAAAACGGCAGGTGGAAAATTGCCTCCGCAAAACTTTGTGCACACACCAAGCGCACAGCCAAGGTTGTAAGTCCGAAGTTGACCTTGTTTGGCTGTACATATGCGTCTTATACCGTGATTAATTTTTCATTTCATAATTAAGCTGCCAAAACTGTCACGAAATTCTAGTGCCAATTTTATTGCCTAAATGTCAACCACATTATTATCCACACCACAAAGACACAAATTTTTTGCATGAAAAGATGCCACAACATTATTTAAAAGGAATAAACCAAATGTTGTTACGTCACTCTGCAGTTAAAGGCAGCACTGCTTTGCAAAAGTATGGCGGCAAGCTGCGTGCACACGAGCCCTGTCGAACCATACTTCCCTTCTCTCCCGGCCTATTCAAGTTTTGCAGGGAGGGGAAACTAAAAACGGCCAGGTTGTAACGCGTTGATGAGGCCAAGTAGCGAAGCTCATAACCACGCGAGCCCCCAAGTAGCTTTGCCCATGCTGGTCCGACTGACGTCAGACCAGATTCCAGCGAGCGCTCCTCGAGCGCTCGCTGGAATCGGTCCTTTGGAACGAAAAGTATAGCCATTTGTTCAAAATACAAGTGTGCGATTGTCATTAGCAGACAGCGTGAGAGGCATATCAGGTTTCGATGCAGTATCTCTTTAACACCTTACATGTTCATTTTCAGGGTTAACCCATTGTGTTTTGAATAGTGTTCCTGTTTGGCAAGAGAAATTATAGAAATAACGGCAAGCACGTGAGCTGGTGAACTTCCAACGTCTTGAGACCCTGAGACTTGGGAACGAAGAGGTGCGAGGTGTTGTCCACAGTTTTGTTTCCAAGTCTTAGGCCTTCAAGATGTTGGAAGAAAAATTAGCTTTCGTCAGAGTGGTATGAGGGAGGAGGTAATAATCCAAATGTATGGGCATGTTTTTCTGCTATATGTAGAATTAAACACTTTTGTACATTGTTTACTTTGCTTCACTCGTTTAAAGACACAACCATAAAAGAAAGTGCTTTTATTGTTTTCTAACAAATTATATTTCATCTCCACTAGCCATTGTCTTTCTTTCTATGAGGCAGTGTTGTCACCTTGCAAATATCATTTTTCTTTATTTTATTTATTTACAATTACTTTATTCTCCAGTCAAGAGACATAATAGGAATGGAAAAACAACTTCAAAATCAACACAGCCATTTGACAGCTGACAGTGCCTTTACAATGAAGAACAAAGGGCTTGCTTGTTTACACAAAAAGTGTAGGTGGACTCTCTTCTGCAAGTAGAATTAAAACTGTGAAAGTACTTATATGTGGATGTGGCTTGCAAAAAGACATTGATTTTGAAGAATGTTATATTTAGGCACCTCAGGATATAAAGAATATTGTCACTATTTTTTTCTGCTACATACTTACCTAGATCTGGACATTTTGAATGCATTTTTATCCATTGCATTTTGAAGTAGAAATTCCATTTTAGTTGATCCATCCTTTCATTATGTAGGAATGAAAGAAAGGCTCATTCTTAATCTTGCCTGACTGAAATTTACTGAGAAATCTGCCTGTGGAATTGTTTTTAACTTGATTAATGTATTCACCAAAAATATAAAGACTGTTGAGCACACAGAAGGCATACAGCTTGTTTGCTTTTGCAGAAGAGTGTTTTATAAAAATGAACTACTTTTTACAAAATCCTTTTCGCAGTTACACTCTCCAGACGTTCTACTTTGTATCTGGAAACAAAGTTGAACATTCTATTATTGTTTTAATGATACATTGACTAAACAATGGGGGTATGTCCCTGATAAGAACTGTCATAATTTTCCTCACAGTTAATTTACAGGCTTGAAACATTTTTCTCTGCACCCTTTCATGACAAGCGGTGTGCACTGTTAATTTAAGTCGCATCAAGCTAGGGGCTCAAAAGTTGACCCTCCTGGGTAGTGTCCTTCCTTAAAAAAAGCTTGCCCCAGCAGGCCTTCCTCCGGCAGGGCTGCAACATATTTTTTTCCTTGCAGAAATTTCCTTTATTTTCTTTCTTGCCTTTCTGGATTTTCTTTGCAGGCAGGAAATGAGACTCAAAGTGGATAGAGGAGAAGCAAGGAGGCTTCCTCCTAGCTTGTGGTAGTAACGTGAACAAGTTTTTCCATTTGTAGGTCAGCCTTTCTATTATGCGAGGGAAAAAGAAATCTTGCTGAAATTGCGTCTTGACAAGGAACAATTTGTTTGATGTAGAACTTGGTCAGTATTGTCTGTTAAAAACTCTAAAACTAATACTTCAGAATTTCTCGCGTGTTCAAGGGCAATAACTTTGTGTAACGGTCACATTAAACTTTTAGGCGTTGAGGGAGAAATCACCATGAGGGTCCTCTCTTCGCTATCTGTCGGGCATGAGGTTTTTGAAATTTCAGTGTTCCAGAGTCCATCGTCCTCCAATGAAGCTGGGAACGTTTTGTGTGGCCATTGAAGATGCACATGCATTATTGATGTCACTAATGACACGGGAGAAAAAAAGTGCAGAGGACGGAGCACTCGGGTCCGCTGTACACTGTACGACACTGTTAGCGCGAACGTCACGTCCATACTTTTTGGCATCTCGCTTTGATACTACTTCCTAGGTCAGTAAAATTGCCTGGCTTAGACATTTTATCAAATGTAATGAAGGTATGATAGCACTCGCTAGCAGGCACCTCTTGCCCAAATATACCACGACATTAAACCAACGGCTGCACTCTGTTTCCAAGACCCTCTCCCACGCTTGCTCTGGTGCAACCAACACCAACACTGCCAAGGAAGGTTCCTGCAGGATTCCCACATAAAGCTATCGCTTTAAGACGGGGAAAACTGACGGTTGCTTTTGTTTCGCACTAATGGTGTCGTGCCGTGCATGTGCAGACCGTGCTGTTTTCCTGTCCGCTGCTGGGACCGGACGTCCGTCTGCCACTGGGGGAGCTGCGAGACCGCATCCGGCAATTTCTGTATGACCAGCTGGAGGAAGAGCCCGGCCTCGGGGCGTGCCTGCTCATACACACCTGCAACCCAGCAGCCAAGGTACGGACAAGAGAGGCGCGCTCGAGCGTGCCACACGGTCGTGGAATGAAGCGAATCGTCGATCGGCTGAAGCGTGAATGCAGCAGCAAGTGCACACCCAGGATGCGTCTTGCGGGTTCCCTTTTCTCTAGGGGAACAGTAGAAGATGGCGGCAATGTCACAGGCAAATGATATTCGCGGCGGTCTTCTGCTTCGAAACTAGCTCGTGGGGACCGTGACTCTCAAAAACCGGAGATCCGCACCAGCAGTGTTGTCCGTTGCCATTTTTGTGGGGAAGAAAGGAGCCTGGTATACGTTGCGAGCCTGCCGTCGCTCTCGTGTTAACATTTCCACGGGCGGCCGGGAGGCTTCGGCGGTTTGTTCTTGAGCGGTATAACATTGGTGTCGCCAACCATTCCGTTGCCTCTAAGAGAAATGCAGTGGCACTAATGGTTTCGGAAGTGTTGAATTCCCGCGCGCAGCGCGATTTATAGCGAAGGAAGGCAGTGTAAAGTGCATCGGGCATGGAAGGGTTTTAATACGGCTCGGCGTTGTACCGGCACATAACCACACAACCACTATTGTACGACGTGCATCAAAGACTCTTGGGCTACAGTCTGTGACAAAGTGAGAATGGCATAGCGTCTCTTTCAAATGCCCTGCCTCCAAAGCGCGCTTGTTGCCGCTTGCCTCGCTTTGGCTGCACATGCACGTACGAGGCTCGGGAGTTGTCGGAAGGTAGCAAGCATGCGCTCAAAGCGGGACAACAGCAACTCCTTTCTGTCATCCTTGTTCTGTCGGCAACTACGGCAGTTGCGCTGCACTAATCAAATTGCCTCGACGGCGGAGGCACACTGGCCGCGTTACGAATTTCGCTCAGACAGATCCGGGTCATTCACGCGGGTCACACTACGCAATTACGCAGAGCGACGCCGGACACGAGTAGGTTTTAATGCGAAAGCATCACTTGGTCCCTCAGAGCAGAGCCAGCGGTGTCTGTAGCGGCGAAAAGCGCCACCTAAATTCCCATTTTTCCATTGGCCGAGCGAAACAGCACCTAAAGTCCTGTTAGCTGCGATGCTCTGTATCGGATGCTTCATCGCGGAAGTCGGCGAGGCCGCTCAAGGTCAAAGCGGACGCACCTGAGAAATAAAATACAAACAAAAGCAAAGCAACGCAGACGCATCTTCACGGAAGCCGTAGAGCCGGCTGGGTTCACCGTGCCTGCGCGGTTGAGCACGATGTCGCCGCCAGAGCGCAGTTTAAAAAAGGAAGATGTGGCATGCTGCTTGTAGAATGCTTTTGCATTCCTACACATAAGCAGTTTTAAGTGCCCTCCTGTAATTCTTTGAACACCTAGGAACAAGACCTTTATCTCTAGACTGAGCTTGAGTAAACTTTGAAACACGGGCACTAACGTTCTGCAGTCTTTATGAAACAGATACAATTTTCGAGTACGGAAGAATGAAGAGAAAGAATAAGTTGGGTATACTAAGTGTGCGAGGCTTTTCACTACCGTTGCACAGGTGGAGGCCGGAGTGGACACGCTGTGCAAGTACCTGACCAACATAGTGGACCACCCGGGCGAGGAGAAGTACCGGCGCATCCGCCTGTCCAACAAGATCCTCCAGGAGCGGGTGCTGCCCCTGGAGGGGGCCGCCCAGTTCCTGGAGGCGGCGGGCTTCGAGCAAACGGACGACTGCTTCGTCTTCCCGGAAGACGGGGACATGGAGCAGCTGTGCGTGCTCCGGGACGCCCTGCGCACTGCGGAGCCCGTGCTGCCCATGCTGGATCGGGGCCTGCGGGTGCTGACGCCCGCCCAGGGGCGCTCCGACGTGCAGTTGCCCGACGAGTTCTTCCACCTGACGCCCGAAGAGCTGCTCAGGGAGCAGGAGGCCAGGTGCGCACACACTCTCAGTCTGCTTCTGTGGCTGCAGCTAAAGCCACCGAATAAGCTACGCCTTAAGGCCGGTTCACTTGTACGGCGCACACTAGGAACAGCTCACTTGAACATCACTTAGCACTAATGTAGAACTGTATCAGTGCTGGAGCGCTAATATTACACAAAGTTGGCACTGCATCAGCAAGGTCAGGGCTATTTTTTGTGCCAACCTTAGGACCTTGGTTAGTAGTGTTGAGGTTGCACTGTGATGTACGTGTGAACAGTCCTTTAGAGTAAGAACGGTTCAGCCATTTTGGTGTCTAGAATCAACATTGTTCGTTGTCGCTGACTTTGGCCGCCGTTCCCGATGGAAAATGCAAAAAAGTGCTTTCTATCGTCCTGCTTGCTATACAACAGTTTACAACGGAGCGAGACAATACCATGACAATCTCCTAGCCGTGCAATTACCGTTCCAGGGGTCGCAGTTGAGAACCACGACTCTCGCAAACGATGCCCTAGCACGAAAAAGAAATGCCACATAATGCAAAAGGACAAACGGCCAAATGATTGGACAATGTGGAAAAGCACCAATACTCTGCATAGCTTTCTAGTGACTACAGCTGCATGTATTAACCATTCCAGTAATCACCTTCTGCAGCCATCTTTGGCTACCGGGTTGCAGAATGTGTTGCAAGCGTGTGCGTCCACAGCCCACTGACCCAGCATTTTTTTGCATGGGTGATAAGTGCTGGAAAGCTCTATTGGCGAGGAGATTGAACTATAGGGGGCGCTCTGACCCATTTGTTGTCCCCATACCTTGGTGTTCACCCAACACAAGGTTTGTGGACTTGCCCACAAACCTTGTCGGCATGTACACGTCTTAACGTAAAAATACTAACGATAAACGAAGTGACGTTTATTGTTAGTGCCGGATCTCTCCCGAAAGCAGTCGTCAGAAAATGCGAGCTTGACCCACTTGGGCTTTTGTGCTGAGCTGGGCATGCTGCATGCTGCATTGTTCATGCAGGCCGGAGTGGTAACAAAAGAGCCCCTCCTCCCCCTCGGGTGACCGGAGAACACAAACTCTATCCGAATGCTGACGCGGCGTTCGGTTAAGTCAGCCGAGTGTTGAATCATCGTTATTTCCTGTCCCCATCTGTGTAGTTCTAAAGTTAGCTGCTTGGGGCGCCACGGTCTGATCTCCTCCCCAATAGTCAACATTAACTTTTTTGCATTACGTTGTTAAGGCCAGCATAGCTTCCAGTGTTTCAATCCCGTCAAAGCTACTTTTGCAAGCATGTGGCTTTGTTTTGAGTCTCCCTCACACAACCGTGCATCCGAATGAGAAGTAAGACGAGTCCACACGCTCTCGCACAACCATTGAAATGGAACTAGCCTCGACGACGTGGCACAAAATATTACACAAGCTCGATCGTGCTGCCAGTCCTCCGCCGGTCCCCCGTCTTTGTCAGCGTGATCACGTTCGCTTCAAATTTTATTTGGCTTTGGTGTATGTGCCAACTCGTACGGGTCTGGCTTCTTAAGCCAAGAGTTCAGGCTTATAGCTTTCCCTGTACTCTATGTTAGTAACACGGTCAATCGAATGATCTGCGCCAAGAAGCTGAGGGAGAGGAAGAGACAATCGAGAGCGCACAGGAACTTCAGAGCGTCGAGCTCCGATTGGAATGATTAGTGGCTAGACCTAAAGCTAGCTGCCTTTGTCTCGTCTGCACTCGTCAAACGCATTTGAATGCGAAGGCCAAACACTGGACGCCGGTGTTCCAACGAATTCGACAAGTGCAGTGTAGACGAAGGCAGCCAGCTTTAGGTCTAGCCACTAATCATTCCAGCCAGAGCTCGGCATTCTGAAGACCTGGCACGCTCTCGTCTTTTCCTCCCCGTCAGTTCCTCGACGCATTCCCATGATCGGAGAGCATAAAGGCTCGCACAACCTGGTATTCAATTGCTCGTGGCTATTGTGACGACGTGCCAAACTAAACTATTTTCAGAGAGCGAGACTATCGCGCATTCGTTGGTTTTGCAGCAAGCATCGAAGCCGTGCCCCATTTGTCTAGACACTTTGAATTTTTTACTTAACCAATTACAGGAGGGACAAGAAGTGTGCCGAACGTGTTTGTTCTCTATCGAAGGCCTCTTCGGAGCACCTTTCTAAGACTCGTTCCAGGTACCCAACTAAAACCACCGTTTCTGAATTCAAACAACCTTGGCATCCGTCTGTAAAAAAATTATTCTTTATTCTCGAGTCTTCACCCAGGCAATTGTACAAATCGAAAACGCAAGTCTACGGACTTTGTAGTAGCACCTTTGTGGATGTGCACAAGCTCAGTCAAGTAACTTGTATGTATGTGGCCAGGGGGATTGCTGGCACATTGAGATTAATTGCCCCGTGCTTCCAGCTAACCTCTAAAAGAGGAAAAATATTTAAAAAATCGGGGAGTTAATTCTCTGTTCAATATTTTATCCTTCAAAACTACAAAACGTTTTTCTCCCGAGGCTCTGATTGCCATCCTTGTCTCTAACATTTTATTTCTAAGGTTGCATCAACTACCTATTATCGGCACGGATATTGTTTAGGTCAGAAATAACCAAATTTTTCCAATAAGCTTTTGCTCTAGAACGATAAAATCAAAATAAATGTTTGAAAAGCCCGTTAATTGTCAGCTTTATTATTCTAATGGGACATGCTTGTTTGTATTCCATATGTTCGTATGTGACAAATTTTCCTGAAGTGTTGAAAACACTTTATTACTAAAGTCAACTTGCGAAAAAATATCTTCGCTTTGTCAGTATTTTTTTTTTACTAATCAGTACTTAAATGCCTTAATCAGCATTACAAGCTTATCTGTCTCTTTACAGTAAATACAAGCTTATAATCCTGGAACAAGCGCTCGAGTGATTCATATATAATAGAAATCCTAATAGGGTAAACAAATATTCTTTATTCTGAAATGGTTTTAATATGTAAAAATTATGTATGATTGCATCTAAGCTTCCCTCTCTAGCCATTGGGCACCCCATTCTTGGTACCGCTCCCGTATTAAAAAAGGATCCTCCGACTGCGTAGGACAAAGGAGGTGGAGGTCCGACAGATGCTGCGGACCAAGGCCATGCGGGAACGGGACGAGCGGCGCGACCTGTCCCAGTACAAGTATGCGCTGGTCCGCATCCGCCTACCCTGTGGCCTGCTCGTCGAGGTGGGTGATCCAGCCCCTCTAGGTGCATATTGTCAACGTGGATATACGCTATCCACTTGCATAGCCTAGCAACATGGATATAGGCTATCCATATGGACAGCTTGGAACTCCGGGTTAATCGGGGCAATCGCACAACGAAGCAATCGTAGATTGCGTAAGCGGTCCCGGCAGCCCACGCAGCGTCGAGACCATTCTTCCGCAGAGCGTGCTGGCGGCCTTTCGCAGAACCACGCCCGTTTCCACGCAGGGCACGTTCTCGGTGCACGAGCGGCTGGCAGCAGTGCACGCCTTCCTGCTCGACCAGCTCGAGGAGCGTCCCCCGGAGGGGCCGGAGCTGCTGTCCCCCGGGGGCCAGCGGCTGGACCAGCCGGATGCCAGCCTGCTCCAGCTGGGGCTGGTCCCCAGCGTGGTGCTCACGGCGTCGGACGGCCGGCTCAGGCCTGGTCTGCGGGAGCTTGCCGAGCCCCTCCAATAAAGCGCGGCCACAGCAGCAGCAGGTCCAGGTCCATGACGTTGGTGCCCGTGGGGCCAGTCACCACGTGGTCGGCCCCGCCCGCATAGGCGCGGAAGAAGCCGTGCGAGTCGTTGTTCTCGAGCGCGGCCGCGGGGTCCAGCCCCTGGGCCCTGGCCTCGCGCACCGTGCCCGGGTGGGCCACGGCCCCGGCGGCGTCGGTGGGGCCATCGGCGCCGTCGGTGCCGGCCGCCAGGAAGAGGGGGTCGCCGAGGGCCTCCCCGGGGGTCGGAAAGAGGGCGTCCAGGACGAGGGCGGCCGACAGCGCCATCTCCTGGCTGCGGCCCCCCAGGCCGGAACCCCGCACGTGCACCGTGGTCTCGCCCGCGGCCACCACACACACCGGGCGGCCCCGGGAGAAGGAGAGGCTCGCCGACTCCTTCAGCTGCGCCAGGTCCCGGTAGCGCACCTGCGCAGACGGGTGGCCAGGTTTGGGACGGACGTCTCTGCGGTAGTGCTCAGTACATGGTCTCTCTTATGGTAGACGGCCGTTTCACCTTCTTTTGGGGCCGAAATACAGTCGTTTGACGGGCCCTCGTGTACTCTGTTTGTGTATACACAAGCTAAATTTTTGGAGCTTCTGTTCAACTAAGAGCATTTTATGCACCCCAGTGAAAGACAACAAGTTCAAAGTATGGTTTCTCAAATGGGGTTCTTAGGAAGTCAGGGGTTCCCAAATTTCCTTGACCGTTCCTTCCTCTAAGCAAAATGTTTTTCAAGTTGGTAGGTGTTCCAGCAGATACAAGTTTCCTGTTGCTGCATAACTATGAGCCACATCTTCTTGTTATATTATTGTCTACAATGTCTGTAGGCACCTGCGCTGCTCCTATGGATAAATGCCAAATCTCAAAAACTTCTCGAAAAAAAAAAAAAATTTTTTTTTGACCGTTCTTTTGATCTGCAACTAAAACTTGAACTATATAGAAACTTGTGCACACAAAGCCTTCGTCAAATTGCATTCACTTGGGCCAGGACCTTGAACTACCAGCTGCCATTTTTGTGACTGGTTGCAAGGGAGCCACCCCAAGCTCTCGGTGTATCAAACAAGGGTACCCAGAATGCCTCATTTGGAGCCTTCAAACAGAGGAATGCATTTAGACCAGCCACCGCCACAACGGTTTTCTACAAAGTGCCTATTTCAACCTTGGTCCTTTCAAAGCATGCAAGCATGCTTTTCACTAGTGTCCCAACACAAACTAACACCGAGCAGTCTGCACACCTCTTTGGTCTATATATTCCTCTACAAGGGTCTGGAGCCTCGACACAAATCATGAAGGTAATGTTCCACATGGGGCACATATCATGAAGTTAGTGTTCTACATGGCGGTGGCACCATCAAGGTCATAATTCAGTGGGTGAGGGAGCACTGGCAAGCAATGATGTGTCATTTAGTCTCAAAGGATTGGTGCAGGAACAGTTTGTGCTTTGGGGGACCATTTCAAAGAATAATTTCCTGGAATCGACTAACCTGCATTTAAGTTACCCGCACGAATGCCACAAGGACAGGTGCATGACGTAGCATACAATGGACACCCTAGATCCGATTAGTCACTCTTAATCTCTGCAAACACCAGGGGTTCAGTGTTTTAAGACCTTGGAAGTTTCTATGCCCTACAACAGGTTTCAAGCATTTTATGCGGCGATACATTGCTAGTAGCCATTGCAGCTACAAGATGTCACTAGGGAGTTTTAGAATAACGTGCGCAATTTTAGCGCACGCTAGCGCTAAATTTAGCGCTTGTATTAGCGCACACGACGCAACAGTCTTAGAATAGCGTTTCTCCGCCGCGACGCAAAAGCCCAAGCAGCTCGCGCTTGCAACGCCACCAAGATACATACACAATTTTTATTTCACACACGAAATGCTGTAACTTTAGAAAAAAAAGTTTTTTGGTTCGGAGTACTATTTTAGAATTGTTTAAACATGAGAATGCGACGCGAGCGGTTGACAAGTCGTGTCCGCTTGCGTCGCCTCGGCAAGAGAGGTCTCGTGTACTGACCTTCGCACATCGTACCTTCGCCGAGAAATGTTCGCGCGTCGCAAGCATCAAGTTGCCGGGGGTCGTTGCCAAACCGCGTACAATGTCGTCCCGTATTGAAAATCGCAGTCGCGAGAATGCCGCCGCACTCACGACGCCGCTAAAGCAGCTGCCGACATAATCCTGGAAGCCGCCATTTTTTACTGTGCTCGTCTTCGCTTTAGCCAACTTCTCATCACGAATCCTCCTTGGAGAAGCGCAAAGACCCTTTGCGTACGCACGCTATTTCCGAGAAATAGCGCACGCTATTTCTCGGAAAGTTAGCGCAAAAGCGCAAAACCTGGTTTGCGTTCGGAGCATGCGCAGTGGCGACGACGCTATTCTTTGCGTACGCAAAGCTTTAGCATGCGCTATTCTAAAACTCCCTATTGTCTTATAGGTGCATTATCCAGAGCAGCTACTCGCCACTGTGTGTACACTGCACAATGTTGGTGGTGCAAAAACCACATTGGTACGTTTTTGCATATTGGTGGGCACCAAATTTTAATGCTGAAGTTGGTGCCCGTTACGAGCACTTTATCTGTCCGCACTATAACTGTCATGCAGAGTACATCCTAGATTTTTTTTTTTTTTTTTTAATTTTGATTGACACTTTTTATTTTGCAACCATTCTTTTGTACTGAATATACAGTCAGCACCCATGAAAACACCAGTTCAGAACTCTCAACTAACCAACTTGTTCCTAAAAAAAAAAAATTTTTTTTTTTTTTTTAAATAAAAGTTTTAAGGTTGCTTTTGAAACATCCAGTATTGTGTGCATTTTGAGATCCTTGACATAGTTGAAGCTTAGTTGCGCGTGTTTCTGCAAAGGACTTGGCAGTTGCATCCCTAGAAGGGTGACCCATATCTAGAAAGGAAAAGGACCAGCCTTATTCTTTCTCCTCTCTAGGCATCAAGACTTGTGCCCTTTGTTTTCAGGTGAGGTTAAATGAAGGGTAGAGGATTTCAAGTGGTTTCGTACAGTTTCACTAGGGTTTTCTGAAGTTGGCATATGTCGTCGGGAGTTTACTTTGGTTAAATTTTCAGCCCTCGGATATTTGACGTTTATGGGAGTTATATTTTCCAAACTAGAATAAGGTTGAATTAAATATATGCACACAGATCCGTCGAAGTATGTTAATTTTAACTGTGGCTGCATACAACAGACCTGCAAGATATGAGGGCTATATTTTGTCAACCGTCAACGACTGGGTGAAGAAAGAAGATTCATAAAAAACGCTGCAATATACATTACATCTAGATACATAGTGTAGATACTCCACGTAATCACCCCACAGATTAGGCACTCGAGATGATGTGGCGCATACTTTGATGCCCTCGTCAAAGAAGGGTGCCACCTGGGTTCCCCATCGCGTGTCACCAAGACCGTCGGTCGCCACCGATGTGTAATGTGCGTGAAGGAAACTGCATGAAGTTTTGGGGAAGACGAACAGACGTCCTAGGTGACGAGAGTTAGAATAGAATGTATGACTACTGATTGTCTTGTTGAATGCATGATGAGATGACAGAGAGCCAAGACCTTTGAAGAGGGCACACAAAATCTTGTACCAAATCTTGATAATTGCCTACCCTAATATCCCGAGAGATAGCCCACCCCCTATCTTTTTGCATAATTTGCTAATTTTTTTTTCTTTAAACATTAAATTATAGCCCACTTGTAAGAACCTGGAATAAATTTTGTTTTTATGGCACACTGAAAGTTAGCAGCCCCCTTATTTTCATTTGATTATGTGGGCTATCTCTCGGGATACTACAGTAAATCTGAGTGGTGATCAAGTGGAGAGGTACCTACAGTATGTATCTAAATGTTCATCTTAAAACATCTTTCATATCCTTTTTTACCTACTTTATTAGAGCTTGAAAAAAAAAGAAAAAAAGCCTTTGTACAGACCAACACGTGGCTCTGACGTCACGCTCCTGCGATGGCGCTGTTGTCGCCATGGCGCATGCGCAGAAGCTTCACCTCATGCGAACTTGTTTTCTGCGCTTGCGCAGTGCCCACACCTGGTGTGGGCAAATGCCGGCTTGTTTGTAAACAGCGTGTCGGTCTATATGCTGGAAATTATGGTGTAAGGCGCAAAAAACGGACAGAAGAGAGAAAACAGACATACGTGATTTCCAAACGTTCACCAAGTAGCCCAACTACAAGTTCTTTGTATATGCTTTTCACTGTTGTAAAAGAAACAATGCCTCCTTTTTCCCGCAAGAGGGCCAAAAAGGAACTCTAATCGGGGGGAACTAGCAGAATTGCACAATTTAAATTCTGTCTTGACTCGAAAAATACAGAAACGCTGTCCTGTAACGGGTGTTTCCTTAACCATTGGAGATCGGAAGCGAGACTGGAGCAGCCTCTACCCGGGACAGCAGCCTCTACTCAGGCCTGCTGGCCTGGCACTCTACCCAGACTAATGTAAAGTCCCACATTGTTCTTCGTCGTCGTAGTCGAATATTCGAGTTTTTGAATAAATCTCAATCGACAAATTGTTCCAGCGAGTTTTAATTTGGCAAGAGGAGAGTGGAGGAAAACTGGGCCACAAACAATGTAACAATGTTGTGCCAAAGAGTGCTGCTTTTACCACACTGACAAAAGCTAAAAGTGCAATATTTGCCAACTTTTAAGACATAATGCTGCGCAAAAATGGGTGTACTGCTAGCTTGTAACTGCCCGTACCATGGTTGCCCCCACGCCAGCCCGGTAGTACTACGCTCCCTTTTGCTTAAAGTGGAAGCAAAGCAAAGGACGGCGAGCCCCACGCTTCTAGCGTGCATCAGCCACGTGGTCTGGTGCTGGCTACCCAAGTCCCAGCAATGCAAAGGGCACATGCTGTGCTCCGGCCATTCTTGGAGTTTGGCCACGTGCAACTAAAATGGTGCGCATTCAATCGCCTTTCTTCTGCTGCAGATTTCAATCTCCGGGCCGCAGCAGTTTACACTGCACACATGAATAGGCCGTAGCTCCCCACTTCTCAGTGATGTTCCCAACCACGTCCAACATTTCCCTTTGATACAAAAATTCCCTATTTGGGCTACTTCCTGCAAACTTTTGAAATATCTCTGCATATTTGCCTACATTTTGTTTTACCTTTATTTTGGCAGCAGCTTATTTCTTATGGTTCGGCAGGCCACTTTGCGAGCATTTACCACAAAAGCCGTGCAAAGTTTCGTAAGATAAAAAAATGTTACTATGGTGCCTGGAAGGAGTCTTCGACTGGTGTCTTTACAATGTCCAAAAAACTGGTCTCTCGATTTCCGCTGGACGATGCCATAGAAGTTTGACGCTGCTGCAGGCTTCTATTCAGCTGGACACTCCCCGGAAGCTTCAGCAGCCAAGAGTTGAGACGCGGCGACGACAGTGACACTCGCGTCTGCTCCTGCTTTTTGCCGGAACTTCTGCAACCGATCCCCAGGATTGCGACATCCGACAGCATGACACTGCAGCTTTTGTGATGTCATTTGTTGCCACTTCAGGACCACTTTCAATGAATGGGTGGAATAGGACACCGCTAAGCACACCAGTCAGACGCGTTCTAGGCACCATAATGTTACTGGTCAGTTTATAGTTTTATTAACTAAATGGTATGACCTTTAGACGCAGCCATTTCGCTGCACCTAGGAGTCGTTCAGACAAGTCTCCCTCCTACTCTGCGACTTTCTCACCTTCTGTTAAAACTTTTGTACCACAAGACTTTTTTTTTTTTTATATTTATTTCTCTTTAAAGATTTTCCCAAATTTCGTCGTTAATTCCTGAAATTCCCTGCAATCGTGGTGAAATTCCCATTTCAATTTTCCCCGAAACTGAGGCCGAAAATTTCGTGCATGGAACATCACTGCCACTTCTCTCCCTTGAGTCTTTTCAGCTTGGTGGCGCCACTTCTCTAGAGTTGCAAACTGAATGTCTGCCAAAGCCTTGGTTGTAACTAGGTCGTAGATTTTCCGCGTTTTTTTTTTTTTTTTTAGGGAGTATGGGCACTGTTTTTTCTGTGTTTATGTACTTTTTTCAGAATCAGTATATCTGTGATTTTTTTCATACAGACACAAAATGGTGATTCTTGGTGACAAAACTCGTGAAAAACCAAGAGTTCAAATTTACAATTTCAGCGACGGTACCTGCAAACAAGTCCAACAAGGGCTGAGGTTTCATGATGATGATTATGTGTTTAATGGTGCAAAATGCAACATACGCCATGCTACACCGAGGAAAGAAGTTATATTGCAAAGGGTCTATATCTGGTGTAGATAGCCAGTTTTTGCAAGGAAATCTAAAACAGAACCAAAAGGTACTAAATGCTCATGTATCAGCACAAAGGTTAGATGAAATGGAAAATATTCAAAAAGTGCAGGGAAATATGCTCAATGTTCTTGATCGGAGACCTGAAGTCTAAGTAGCCTTTCATGTAACCACGGGGAGCTTTTTGTTTTCTATGTGACAATCGGTGGTGACCAAACTGACCTAACTCTTGTGTCACTGTCCTTCAACGTCAGTGATTCCACTGATCCGGGACTGGCAGGGTGCTTGACTCCATTGGTAAGAGTATGCATCCAACGAACAACTAAAAAGAAGGGTTTCAACAAAAAAATAATATGAAAGAGTCACAGTCCTTGCATCAAGCAATTGAGTTTCCAGAAATTGGTGCTTTTTTAGTTTCAACCAATTTTGTACTTGTTTTAAACCGGCAAAAGTTTATCGGGGTTTTTCGGTTAAAATCAGAGTCTACGGCCTAGTTGTAATCGAGCCCAATTCGAGTGCTCGTCTCCAGGGCACGAGCTGCATTATATTACCATTTCTGCAGGATGATTCTAACAACTGCATGGGAGACTGAAAGAAATATTCAGCTTTTATCCTTGAAAATACAGCACAACAATAAGGGTGCACCTAAGTGGCACTGTGTTGTCACACTTGTTTCAGTTGCATGTGTATGAATCAAACGCAACATCGTTTCATGGCATTCTTAAAACTCGCCTCAAAAAACTTTTTTTTCCCTGTTGTTTAGTTTTGGGAATAAATACTTCAAGTTCATTAAGCACGGAGCAAGATTTGTCGTTTGTTTACATGCGCTGGTTTTCACACAAACAATTTATGATGCTTCCAACTATGTAGTATCTACTTTTCCACCAAAATCCCACCACATAGCAAAACGAACAGGAAAAAGAATTATCCCGCGCTAACTAATAATTCACTTAGTAGGACAATCCATTTGGACAACAGCCTCCCTGGTACAATACAGATTGCACGAAAAAAAAAAAAAATCCCAGTGCCGTCCAAACGGGACAACTGCACACGGGAGAGAAGGGCAATTCGGTTTCTCTCTGCCAGCTTCCATTTTATGGTTCATTAAAATCGTTGGTGCTTATTCTAAGAGAAGAAACTTTTTTTTAATGAAAACTCACTTCTGCAAGTCCACATCTAATGCTAACATATTATTAATGCGAAAGCATTAACTGTCCCATGGAGTGAGCTGACGTTATCAGCTCTGAAGCTGTGCCAAACGGCACCTTAAATTCTTTCTCCAAGTAAAGCCAGCTCCCAGCTATGAAACCACGCAAAAAGTCTAGACAATGGCACCTAGTTTCCCCGATCCCAAAGGAGCAAAGGGAAGCTGATGGATTTCGGCTTCAATCCCATTGGCTGGCGCGCGTCGACGAGGCTCCCATTGGCCGCTGCACATCAGATTCAACGACCACCACCCCATGGCGCTGCATGTCCGTCAGCGCGCCGGTAACACAGAGCGTCCAAGGCCAGAGCAGCGAGGAGACGGCTCGCTCTGCCGTGAACGCAGATACGCCCAGACAAAATAAGGGAGTAAAAGAATGATGTGCATGCTTATGCATTCACAACTCGCAAGTGCTTGGGTGTACCTCGAAGCCTTTTCTTTATCGATGTGTATTTTACAGCGGAGCTGTTAAGGACTAGTTTCCCCAGTGTTGTGTCCGTCCTGCAAACAAATCATGACACCAAACTCTGGACAGCTACCGCCATCTATGAGCGACGGCAGCAACCAGATGGCAGCAACCTTTCCGGACTTTCCTTTTTGGCTTGCCGACTTGCGGCCGGCCATTACTTCATTCCCACCACAGTAGAGCTTCGCTGGTCTTCCTTCTTCACCAGGGTGGAAAGGCTGAAAGTCTTTTTTTAATAAATCGGGAATAAGATGTAGAACACATTTCGAAATGTCTACTTATAGCCACGGCCAAGGTGAGAGGGAAGAACTTCAGTTGTCGCACCTCCAGCCTGAGCCTCCTAACTTGGACGACACTTCAACATCTCATGGACCTCAAGCGCGCACGCACAGCCAAAGCACAGCGGAAGGCGTAGAGAACGTGCTGGAGGCCAGGCGTTCAGAAGACATGTCCTGCAGTTTTCATTCGGTCGGTGACCTTAGTCGTTTATTTTTACTCAAAACATGAATCATGAAATTGATTTAGACTCGAAAACTGCCCGCTGTCAAAATTGAAGCGGCAACCACGGTGGCCCGACGATGTGCTACACCTTAACCCGTACCCCCCTTCATGCGCTGAAAATGTGAGCCGAGAAAATTATTCAGCTGCCCATTCAGCTGCTGCACTTATCGTACAATAACCTGGATTGTCCAAACCCCCCCCCCCCCCCCCCCCCCCGATGTTGGCTCTTTATAGTAGATATGCTTACTATAGTTGGTACTGCATGCAGATATGATGCCTGAAACGACACGTTCCAGTCACCGGGGGAAGGGGGGGGGGTTATGGACTGGACAGCGGTAAAACAGCTTCGAAGACCTGCGAGACGCTTTGACAAAGTCACTCGTCCTTTGTCAAAGCAATCACCGAGGGTAATTGCTTTGACGGTGCCTGTACAATTACCGAAAGTGGACTGTACGTTCACAAGAAGCCCATAACTCTGTCGGTCGATGCGAGCCAGTATGGCATAGGGGCTGTTGTCACTCAAGAGGGAAGACCACCGACATATCCGTCAAGATCTCTGACAGCAGCACAGATGACTCAAACCCTCCTCAGCCAAGCTCGCTGCTGCAATGTGGGACGAGGGAAAGAAGACCATCGCAACGATAAGTAGGCTTCCAGCGTTAATTGTACATTTTTCTCCTCAAAAAGAAAAATGTGGTAGCCAGCGACAAATAACCACCACTGGAAGAAGATGACGAGAAAAAGGAGTGTGGAAAAAAAAAGCATTACCCCAGTTTGAATCGCAATGCTGGCTGATACCCTTTATGACCACGTCATTTCCTATGACATTGTGATTTAATGGGAAAAATTGCCAACTTAAACTCTTCACATACAGTTGAGAGGTGCAGAATGCTATTTGTGCGTGTCTTAGCCTCTCAAATGAGTCTAGACTCTAGAAGCCCTATAAAGTCCAGAAAATCAATACGCACGGAAGAAGTCTAAAGTCACTAAAAAGTGTGAGATCACTAGACATCTAGAAGTCTAAAAGAGGCTAGGACATGCACGATGCACTCTGCAACTCTCAGCTTTATGTGAAGAAACGAGGTAAATGTTTCTCAACATCGGAATCACTTTTTACGAGGCAAACCACTCGAGCACCAAGATTAGATCTAAAGGCAACTTCCAAGATTTCACCGACCCTAGAAATCCTGACTTCTATCGAAAGAGAACTTATGAACTTCTGTCATGTTGTCAAAATGATGTTGACAGAAGGTACTGATCCCAAGAAGCTTACTTCAAATAAAGATGTTGATTTATAACTGAGTTATAAAACTTGAAAGATTGGTATGTGAATTCTGGCACAACGTTCTGAACCTAATATATTGTTTGCAAAGTATAGAAAGCCACAAATTATCCACCCGCCTGTTCCACACCGTTTTAAAACATGCAATCAAATGTCACAAGTAGAGGTGTGCAAATATTCAAAATTTAAAATATTTTCAAAGTGTTGTATTCAACTTAATTAGCCACACACTTCCACTGTTAGAAGTATTAGAGTTTTTTTATGATCAGAAAAAAAAATTGGGTTGTGTGTGTGTTTATACAGCCTAGAACTTGGTCTGCCTCACAGGGGCGATGAGTCTCCCAGCTGTAGATGAGCAATTTAGCCAGTGCAGTACAGCCGCTAGCCTGGGGTCTTTAACGTGCATCACGCAGTAGTGATACACGACCGCACGCCGGTACGATGCTCATCCAGATCGAAACGGGCAGGGGTGGGGCTCGAACCCAGGATCCCTGGGTTCTGCAGCGCGAGCTTTCGCTCCACGTGCTCCGAGCTGATTTTTCACTGATTTTCACTGATTTTTACCCGTGCTCTAGTACCAAGCTTCACCGCTTAGCACTGGCGTGCTTGGAGAAACGGCCGAAGTATTGGAGCGTGTTGGTTGGCTCAATACTCTCGGAAATTTTGCTCACTATTGTAAGTCTGTCTTCTTTGGCTATAATGACGGCTCGACACCTGATTTTTGAGCACAGAGCCAGAAAATAAAACCTCGACCTATAATCATATAAACAAGATAGCTATTGTTTTGCTTGCCATGTTGCACCAGGGGCAGATTTAGGGGGGGGAGGCGACCACTCCCCTATGCCCTTCAAGGTCAACTTTGTTTTAATAAAATCACTGATATACACCAGCCAAAAGTTTAGTTTTTGGTGACATAGCAAATACTGGGTCAACAAAATATATCTGGGCAACGTTTCAACCGTGACGTCATAATTCAGCAGACCTCCCCCGTCTGCCAGACAAACAGCTTCCGCACCCCGCACCCCCCCCCCCCCCCGGGGCTGACCGATAAATCCGCCCATGTTGCACCACATGTTACCCAATTCGTATTATTAGGGCTCTGTTTTCTCCTTAGTAGAAATAGAAGTGAAATGTTTTTAGTACATTTCTAGCATTTATTTCTAGAAATCTTACATTTGTAAGATTTCTAGACATTATTTCCTAATACACTGACACCCCCCAAAAAATGTTATTCATTTTTTGCCAGGCAATTCATTATGGTGTCACAAGATTACTCAATTAATATTTTGCTGAAGCGTCACATATATATTTAATGAAGTAAAAAAAAATGCAACTGCTTGGAACCGAAACCGAAAATGGACTGGAGAAGGAGGAGAAATATAGAGGAGGAGAAAGATACCAGAAGTCACGAGGCCGTGCAACTTTTTTTTTCAATCAACGTGTTTGTGGCTTTCTAGAAGCCACAAGAAATGAGTTTTATGTTTTTTTTTTTCTATTTTTAATGTTGCCACCATCGCTTAGTCCGCTTCGTTCAGCCGTCCGGGCCGGGACTACTGCTATATGACGCCATGTAGAGAATCACACAGAGAATGCACAGAGTCCTTCTCTTTATGCAACCTTTTTAATCAACGTACTTGCACCATTTTAAAAGCCACAAAAAATGAGTATCATATTTTGTTTTTCCATTTTTAATATTGAGTGTGTGCCTTGGATGACCCCCAACTTTAATAACCTATCTATATTTGGTGTGTGTGTCTAAACCATAGAAAATGGCGCAGGTCCACGGAGAAGAAAGTGAGCGCGACACAACCCGGCCAGTTCTCGATCAAAGGTTTTCGGGCGGGAAGAAAACGAATTTCGAGCTGAAAATTCTGTTCTGGTTTGTTAGGCTCTCATCTGTGATGTACAAACAAAATCCTAAGTGGGTTCTCAAAAAATATTTTTTGTTTATTGATAATGATGTTTTGCACAGGCATGCAGTTTACTTTGATGATTTCGTAACTGCAATCAGATTTCAGATATATCTCCTCTCTCAAAAGTTATCAACAAAATAAAATATTAATTAGCTAATTTCAAGAGGGGTTTTAAAAAACATTAAAATTTTAATGAAAAAAAGGCATCAATTGCTTCCTAAAGAAATGGCATACAAGCTAAAGTTATTTTTATTTATTTAGCACCATATAATCATGTAAAAAAATTAAAGTGAACAGAAGACATACAATAGAGACTATAAAAATGTCTAATAATGAAATGCCAGTTCTATATACCAAACAATATCATAATAAAAATAGCTTTAGCTCGCAGTCTAGTTCATTCCAAAGAAAATAGTACCAAATTTATGAAAATTGATTGAGCGCAAGTGAGTCAAAAAGCCTACCAGGCCGGAGAATATGCTGAAAAAGGCTCGTGGCACACCTAAGCACTTCTAATGAGTTGTGAATGTGAAAGCATGAATGCCGTTCTTGTGCGCATCCTTGCGAAGTGGCTGCGCTGCGCTGACATCGACCATGCCACCGCGCTCCAGAGCGGCGGCATGGCCAATTCTTTTCCTGCGCGCTGGCGGTCTGCCTGAGAGCACCAGCCAATTCCTTGTATCGGCGCGCTGTCGGCGCAGACACGCAGCGCCATGGGGTGGCCCTCCTTGAAACTGATGCGCAGCGGCCAATGCGAGCCTCGTTCCTTGAAACTATGGCGTGTGCCAGCCAATGGGACTGAAGCCGAAATCCATCAGATTTCGGCTTCACTGCAATCTATTGGGAGCGGAGAAACCAGGTGCTGTTTGGCTAGGCTTTTTGCGTGACTTCAAAGTTGGGAGCCATCAGATCACGGCTTCACTTAGAGAAAAGGGTTTAGGTGCCATTTGGCACAGCTTCAAAGCTGATGGCGTCGGCTCGCTCCATGAGACCCAGTTTATGCTTTCGCATTAAAAAAAAAAGCTGAGAAAATAAACTTCGAAATCTGGGTATGCACAAGTAACAACGTTGAAGCTTTAGATGGGTGGAATGCCTTTGGTTTGAATTTTATGCTAAGGGAGAGACATGGGTAGGAAAAGCAGCCCCATGAAACAACTGGTTAGCCCTAAAAAGGGCTTTTCTAGGGGGAGTCTTCAAAAACACCAGCTTGTGAATGGGCGCACCTGACTCTCAGAGGAGCCCGGGACTGCAATCCTGGTCTGTGCACGCCTTGTGCCTTGCAGAGAGCCTCTTCATGCTGTCAGCATCTGAGAACTCTTTGTTGACCTTCTGCAGCCTCCGACTGATTTTCTCGATGCTCCTCTTGACGAGGGCAGTGCCAGCCGTTTAGTCCAGGCTGCTAGCCGCACTCTCATTCGTCTTCCTCACTCCCTGGTTGAAGATGCTCGCAGCTTCAGCAACAGCCCCCTCTACTCTGTACAGTGACGTGTGGGAGTTCTTCGAGATCTGCGCCCAGATGACAAAGTGCAGGCTTGCATTTGGGTTCTGTGTCTTGCCATCATTGCACCGCCGGAGCAAGTCCTTGTGGCTGAGTCTAGAAAACACTGGTTCCAGTGCTTCTCGAAAAAAGCCTGTGAGGGCGTTCTTGAGGCCACGAGGCTGCTCGTTGTTGGCAACTGCTCTGTTGTAAGAACACCATGAACTGGCTCCCTCAGGGCAGAGGCCGTGGTCGGGAGACTCATCAGTGGATGACATGCGGCGAAGGGTGGCTTGCAGAGCTTCCTACATTGCAGGAACTTTGTGGCTGTGACTCAGAAGGGCATAACCATAGTAGTTGGTTATCTTCTTTATCTTTTCTTGTATAAGCCTGCCCTTTCCCCTGAGCAGTTCGCCTTGAGACTTCTTTTTGTCGTCAAGCGTCCGCAAAGCTGATTTCATCCGCTTGCAGACGTGGTTGGGGCAGTCCTTTTCAATTTCCACGAACCCGTAGACAGCTTCATCTGTCAGGGCATGATGCATCCTGCTGTCTCCGTCAAAGAGGACCACCATGTAGCGCAGAATGTGCTTCTCGAATAACCTCCTGAACATGATGAGTGCTGCCTCCACCTCCATTTGCCTAGACTTGCAGTCTATGTCCTCTTTGCAGTCTGGCTTGTGTTAAGCAAACCACATACTGTAGCCATCCTCTTCGGGCTTTGGGCCGAGTGAACATTCCAAGCAGAGGTTGCACAGGATGATGTGGTCGATCACCACGCCGCTGTACAGCTCCACGATGCAGCACACACCAATGTGAGACGTGCAACCCCGCGTCTTCCAGGTGCCACCATACATGATGTCAATGTTGTTGGGAAGGTTGAGAAAATCTGCATAAAGGGCCCTCACAGCTTCAGCACTTTCTGCTTCACAGGCTGCTGCTGACAGCTCGCAGGTATCACTGTCGGCAAGTGGTGCTGCTCGCAGGCTTGCATCACTGTCGGCAAGTGGTGCTGGATGGTCTTACAGTGAAGGCCTCTGTGAAAAAGGTGCAAGGCTGCACAGAAGTCGAAGAGTGCAGTGGACCCTTTCCCAATGGACTGGATTCCCTTCACAACTCTCATGTTGAGCTCAAAAGGCTTAATCCACGCCTCCCCTTGAGTTCTGACCGACGAAAAATGCTTCTCGCAGAAGCCGCATGACCGACACGCCAGCACCAACTTCACAGCCAGCCCGTACTCCTTCTCCTTGACTTTCTCGAGCAAAGGCGTGGCCAATCCACACTGCCCATATTTGGTGGTCGCGAAGAACATGTTCAACATGTTCAAATCCTTTGATCACGACCTGTGTGCCGGAATGTGTCTCTTCATCCTCGACAGTGACATTGAGGAGGTCAAACTTCCGTTGTGTGGCAGACTTTGCGGCCAAATCGTGCTTCAACTCGTCAGCCCGCACCGCACGTTGAGCAGTTTCGCTTGCCGTGTAGAAATGCGAGTCGAGTCGTGACGCACCAGGGCCGAAGCCTTCGTCTTCTTCATGCTTACATCAGGGGCGGGCACCTCGGAAGACGATGCAGCTGCTGGTAGCTGAACTTGCAGCATGCCCGCCGCAAGTAACGTGGCTGGCAATGCGAGCGAAGTCCTCTTGTTCCATGCCCGACGCTTCCACTTGCCGTACACACGCTGCGTTGAAACTTTCGCGCTAGGCGTCGCAATCACTACCCGTGTCTCCTAAAGACGTGAAGCTAAACGAAGCGGGCGAACACCGAAAAATAATGTGCTTGAAGTCAAAACGCAACCACTTGCAGATGACAAACAACGATTTTGGCTGCTCCCGGCCCCTGTTGCGCCACGAGAAAGGGGAGGAGGGAGAGGAGAATGACATATTTCACGAGAGGAGGCATGCACTTCAGCCAATATCGATAGCGCTCTCTGCGGCCCATGTTGCTTAGCCAATCGGTAGCTCGGTTTCTTTCTCTGGGAAAACGCGGTATTCTGCGCTTTCCTCGGGTAGATGCCATTTTTAATGGCACCAAAAATGTAGACAAAGAAGCAAGCTTTCGGACGAGACCAAAGTAGCCGCAAATGGGCACGCACCGGCGGAGCGCAGAGAGCGCGCATTTCGATGTCTGTATTCTGTTTCGGGAAGAATTTGGACGTGTTCTTCGCAACATAATTATAATTCTTTTTATACTTTGAGTTTGAATTACGCTAAAATATTTTGAAGAGAGGTCCTTGGATCTGTAAGGCACCCAAATATGGTATTTTCGAAAAATTAACTTTTATGAAAATCTGATTCGCAGTCAGATTTGAATATTCATGTTCAGAGTGTTATTCAAATTATGATATTGTACACATATCCACTCGTAAGCTTTCCACCTACTGCCCCATTGGCCACTAGGCAGCATCCAGCCACTTTGTTCTCTTCCCTCCTCTCGGCAGAGAAGAGCATACGACACTTTGATCACGCATTTCACTAAGGAGCGGGACATGCATGCAGAGGATTCGCACTTCTTCAGACCTCACAAAGCAGACGAATCGAGCAGAGCTCACATGAAAACAAGGTCTCTAGTGCACACTTAATGTGCCACGCGAAACCATTATTCTCAGATCGCTCCCACTGGTGGCAGCAACAGTATAGTGCCTGTAACATGTCTCCAACTGGTGTACTTACCGCATCCTCAAATGTGGTACCTAGATTTTTGCCAGACGACGTCAGGAAGTGTCACGTCACATTGGGACCGCTTTCGACGCAGGTGGAAGGGGACGGTAAACGCACAGGACAAAGATGCGTTCCAGGCATCGTGGCGGCGGAAAAGATGGGGGGCGCGCTCACCTGCAGCACTGGCGTCACCTCCGAGATGGAGAAGTGGCGTCCCTCCGGGGGCTCCTCGTGGCACAGGTATGAGGCCAGCAGGGCAAACGCCTTGCCCACCTCGCGTGCCTCCCCCTGCAGCGAGGTCGTCAGCAGGTGCGCCTGGTAGCCAAGCTGGCGCGCCGTGGCGCAAACCGCCCGTGCCGCCACCTGCGAGGATGCCCTTCATTCAGTTAACTCGGGCACACAAAATATAGTAAGGGTGCAGGCGAGCTAATGAATATTAGCCACATCGAATTAACCTGAGACTGAGGTATACAAGAAAAACATCAGGGACGTTGTCCTGTCCATTTTTTGACCCTTCAACATTTAGATGCTTCTCTTCTACCACAGTTTCGGGTTAATTGAGCCAGATGCAAGTTACTTAAAAAGGAGATGGATCCATAGCCGCATGGTTAGCCTGTGTCCATTAAAATGGGGCATCTGAGGCATATTGCCGCATGCAGGGCCGAGAAAGCAACGCTCGGTTACGGACTTCTAGAAGGTTCCCGTGTATTCTTGATCCGGATGTAACTTCTATCATTTATTCCTGCTTTCTTGTTCTGGAAAGTGTGCGTTCATTCTCGCCCCGAGCGTGCGACACTCGAGCATTCTTTGTCAAATTTTCGAGATTGTGACGAACTCTAGATAAGCGGCCACCCGCGACCTTGTCAAGTCAGTCTTGCTCCAGCGCTCGATCCTGCTGTTTCGCCGACATCGATGCCTGCGATGCAAACTTACTTTTATTTTGTTTTGGGCACAAGTTCGCCGCACTAAACGTTTAGTTTCTTCAGTTATTCTTCGCTTCATCATTTGTCATTCATGACAATTGACCGAACAATACGAGTTATTAGGGAAGAAGGCAAATTCTACAAGACTAAGGAAAAACAATGACAGTTCTATAATGATAGGAGCCATACCAACTTCAGTAAACCAAGGGGATGGTAATGAGAGTGATTTCGATTTAAGAAAGCAAAGGGTAGTGTTTTAGAGCTTGACTAAAATTATGTGGACATCAAAGATTGTTAGACAGGGGGTTCCGGGTTTCTTTACCACAGAATTGAATTTGTCTTTTCCCGTACACGTTATAGCATTGTGGCAGATTAAAATGGCAGGATAAATTTTCTCTAGTTAGACGGTCACTTTCAAGAAGTACCGTTATTGGAAAGGGGTTGTCGACGGTTACAATTCTTCAAAACAGTGCAGCCATTAAACGCAAACGACCGAGGACCGCGAGCGCGCGAGATGTCGCACGTTGCTGGTGAATCGCAAGCTAAGCCACCTATGCTGAAAGACTTGGGCAATCTCTCGAAGATGCCGACAGTCCCTGTGAATCTAGCAATCGGAGAATGCTGCATTCCTTTTGCGACTAGCCACGGCCATTTCTCGATGGAGCAACACCCCATTTTTGGTTATCGTGAAGTCCACTTGCCCTAGCGGCCACAAGCTCCATCCATCGGCCAAACTCTTTCAAAACAGATGGACATACTTTTTACCCGTGCATTTTGGACGCTGCAAACATTTGATCAAATTGTGCCTTTTAGAAAATCAGAAGTCAAGGTTAAACATCTGTAACGTTGCCCGAGTGAAAGAAAATAATAGATGTGCAACGTGTGCTCCCACTCAAACAGGTTCCGACATCAATGTATACTAATAAACTAGATATGAAACACAGGCAGCATTTCTAAATAAATTAATAAATGGGAACCTCAACAAATCTGTAGACGACTAAATACCTTCGCATAACAATACCAATAGGTACACTGAATTTGCACTGTCATGTAAATGGCATTGTTCAAAGGGCTAGGGAGACTTCCGACATGTACCTACACAAAAATTTTCCGATAGTGAAACAAAACAATATAACTTGTACGGCATATCAGTGGCGTTACTAGGGTCAGAGGCACCCGGGGTAGCCCGCTGCGATACCCCAACCCCACTCTCGTGACCCACCGCGACATCCCCCTGCACGCTGCACCTGGGACAATCTGCACCCCCCGGCCCCCCCACCCCCTTGTGACGCCACTGTGGCATATGCATATGCTGGAATAGCGCTAATACAATCTAGTATCCACAAAAGCAGGGAACCAACCGGATGTATGCAACACCTTGCTGGGTTATTTTTATGCAATGAATTTAAATTTAATATTTCTTGATCAGGCTGACTCGCAGAAGCTGAAAGCCAACCAATGAACATTAGAGTAAAAATAAACAAATTGCATCTGCATTCTTTCATTAAAATGTTAACGCTAATATAGTGAAAGATATAAATAGAATTTGCATGCCTGGTTTGTCTACATTGAACCATACAAGGGCTATTAGCAACGAGATGTTTTTGGTGGTGCCACCTCGCGGGTGCCCTCCTGTGACGGAGCTGGTTGGATGAGAGCAGACAACGAGCCATGCCAAAGCACGAAGCAGCTATGTTAGTTTGCATCCTTGCCAATTGTAGTATGACAGTTTGTATGATGGTGTATGACGGTTTTGTGTGTGATCTTCCAAATGAAGCAATGCCTTGGGGTTACCTTTCATATTAAAGTCTTTTAAAAGTTAAAAAACAAGCCTGGAGCTTCACATTACAGCATGCAAGGCGTGCGTCAGGGCTATTCATAACCTCTCTGATTCTTGTTTTTTCGGATCTGTGGAGGCAGTTGTAAAAAAAAGTTTTGCATTCACCAGATTTAATGACTTGCTGTCTTCTTAGCTGTGCATGCACACACCGTTGTATTGAAAAGCATCTCACATTTGTTTTAGCTACATTAAACTTGCCGATACCGATGTTTCTATCCAAGTGTGATGCTCGTCAGCCACTGATGCTTAGCTCCTCACGCATTGAATATGTGGCGAAGAAGTTTGTCATAGTGTGACTTCTGCTCGAAAGAAAAGCAGAAATTTTCACATATTCCTAAATTGTCAGACATGGCCTGGAAAATTCCGGCGATTGACTAATTTGTTCTATCAAAAGTTTACTAATAATTGTTCACAAATATAAAGTCGCCCACTGAAAAGCGCATTATGCATTATGCACATTTGGGTTCCCAAAAATTAAAGATACAAATGATAGTAGTTCATAGCATGTGTATACCTCATTTTTTAGGACGCCGAAGTGTCGCCAACTTATTAGATTTAAAGGGGCCCTGCAATTTTATTTTTGTGTCTACCTTTTTTGCAGTTTTCACGTCTCTTGTGGTTCGGGCAACCCAGTGGGCACAGAGAGAGTAACTAAATATCAGTGCGTCATATTTTAATTGGACGACGCGAAAACCGTCCTCCTATTGAAGCGCCCCATGGTGTTAAACGTGCGCCGCATGAGGCAAAATCATGACGTTGCTGGTCCTGGTCACCCGAGGAGAGAAAGCTGCCCCATTCCCGGGCAGCTCTCTCTCTCTCCTCAGCCTCACCTCCTTTCCCCGCCTTCCCCTTCCTCCCCACATCACTCAGTTGCTGCAGTCCGCGGACGCGGGAAAAGGGGGGGGCAGAGGATCAAGGACGTCATGAAGGTTATTTTTTGCTTGTTTTTGTAATTTTAATATGCCCATAACTTTTAAAAGAAAGCGAATTTTGAGAAAAGAAAAAGTTCACTAAGTTACTACATTCAGTGCACTCAGGTTCAGTGCAAATTAAAAAACAGTAAAAGAGTCGTTGCAGGGCCCCTTTCAGACTTCGATCGCAAGGGGGTCTCGCACGTTTTGCGTTGACCGAATGAATAAGCAGGGATTTAATTTTATTGACTCAGGAAGTCAGTCACCGCTTCCTCTTGCCAGTTATTTTGAGGAAATGTTTGTTTACTGCTTCACAAAATTCAAAAAGGAATAAACTTGGAAAGAAACTAATAAAAGACCAGCACTCGCAGAACAGATTGGAACCAACAGGATACACGAAGTTACTTCCACTGAAGTGTTTACTACACATGCAAGAGATTCTCGAATTTCACTTTCCTGTTTTCAATTTGATGAGACATTCCTTTCTTAGTTCTATTTTCGTCTGAATCACAATAAAAAAAAATACACCCTATTCGTCGTGGTAGGCGTTGTAGTGGGATAAAGAACTGGATATTCTATTTTCATCATTCAGCTTTTTATACTGGAATGACAACAGCACACCACCATTCCAGCACTTCGACTCCTCAGCGCCAAAAGTGTTTGTTAGCACGACTAAGCGTGCCATGATTTCAAGCTTTGGTAAAATGTCCTACTACAAATATCACTTTACCAAATAAATACAATGCATGAAACAGGCTTTGCCACGTGTTACCCAAACAGCATATGGAGCAAGCCAACGAGCCAAGAGATCCAAGATCTGCGCAGTCTGTCTCGGTCTGTCTTACCCGTGATGTCACAAATGACGATAATGATATGTAGAGAAGTGCCCCCTGTGGTTCGCTCACGCTGCTAATAAAACGATACAAGCTTAACCATGACACCCCTCAAATTTTTTTGTTTTCTGCCAGGCGATTTATTATGGTGTCAAAAGACTACCTAATCAATAGGTATTTTACTACAGCATCACATATATTTTTAGTAAAGTTAAAAAAATGCAACCGCTCGAGACTGTAACCGAAACTGGACTGGGGAGGAAGAAGGAATATAGGGGAGGAGAAAGTTACCGGAAGTCACATGGCCGTGCCACTTTTCTGGTTTCAACCAACATGTTTGCAGCTTTATAGAAGCCACAAAAACTGCGTATCATTTTTGTTTTTCTATTTTTAATATTGAGTGTGTGCTTTTGATGACCCACGACTTGGACTAGCTTTCGTGGATGTGTCTAAACCATAGAAAACAGCACGTGACCACGAAGAGGACAGTGAGTGCGACTCAAACTGCCCGGTTCTCGATCGGCGGTTTTCAGGCAGAAATAAAACGAATTTCGAGCCGGAAATTGTGTTCTGGGTAATTGGGCTCTCATATGTCATATTAAAATAAAAACCTTGACAAGCATAAATACCCTGTCAGTGTCCCTTTAATTGTATAGCACAAGGGTGTGATACTTGGCTGATGGAGCTAAATACTAATCAATGCAAGTCAATGAGAGTGTCCTGCTCTAACAATGCATGCCCCTGCATATCACATTAACAATAGAATCCTAAATTCTGTTTCAGCTTACAAAAAGCTTGGCGTCTTATAACCTCTAATCTCTCCTAGAACAGACATGTAAAGTAGTTACATGCAATGCAAATTGCATGTTTGCTTCCTAAAACAAAATTTGCTTTCAAGCTCCTTTCTCACTAAAACTAGTGTTGTGTACTACATGCCTAGTCCGTTCAAAGTTAAAATATGCGTCATCAGTAGAGCCCTGCATATCCGCAGATTACTTGTGAATCCTTCGCTGATATACACAGTCAACTGGAGGATGCAGATAAAAATGAATCAGATTTGGCAGATTGCAGATCAGATGCAGGGGGCTCCAGATGCCGGTCGGATGCGAATATCCGCGGGTCCAGATTTACATTTTTGCTGAGGCGGCCCTCAAACCTGCATGACTGCAGAGAGTAGAGTAAATAAGTGAATGATACTATGAAGTGCATTATCGAATGTTTTGCGGGAGCAAAAATACTCCTAGAAAAAAGGCGACAATCAAGGTGAAAATTGTGCTCTGCGCCAAAAAATGCCTGATCCTCCCCAAAGATTGCTTTAGAGTGTTTTAACTCACCAATAAATGCTGTCCCTAGAAAAAGTAAGGAATACAAGGGATCAACCACCCAAGGAAGCATCTTCTTGGTTGGCAGGGAAAAAGTGGAAAATGTTCTTAGTGTATAAAAACCCGCCCCCTTCCCCCCTCCCCTAGAAAACATACAAGCCACGAGAAAGAACAAACCTCCACAAGAGTGAGGTGAGAGTGCTTGTACCTCACTCTTGTAATGCAGCTCGTGGATGCCACTCCAGCATCAAGTGTACCAACAAAGAGAGACTTCTCAATAGCAGGCCTTGTAATTCAAGAGAGGCAAACCAGTATGAATCTGTCCATCGCTGACGATACCCTATTTCCCCATGGCAACCTTGACGGGTGAGTCGTGGAGTGTGTGTGCGTTATTTTTTCCGACAGTTGGCAAGTTGTGAAGCGTCTGGTTTGGAGCACGCTGTTTCGGGTTTATGTTTAAAACTGAAACCAATGAGTGTAACCATTATTGAATATTTTTATATCTTCCGAGTTGTGTACTCGCATCTTGCCACGTATATACGAGTACTTTCCTGTGGTGAGTGACTGCTTTTCCCCTTCCACTTTTTTCTTGTTTGCTAATTATGTAATTAGTCTTGTAGTGACCAAGGTTAAGTCACCACATATTTATTTACACTATATACACCAGGAACAGAACAAGCCGCCAACATCTATCGTGCCTCGAGAGTCCCTTCTTCGCCTTCCTTTTTCCAGCCAGTATGTGGGCGATCCATGCCAACAATTAATCTCTCCCCTCCTTACCCCCCATTGCACACCAACAAAGACAAACATAATATTTATTGCATCATACATATGATGGTGATAACCCCTAAAAAACTTGAAGAGCTGGAGCTTCGGAGGGTTTTGTGCGGCTGGTGGTTGTAATGCGCTGTGTTCTTGCTTGCTAATGTAGGGGAAGCGTTAGCGGATTTGAAACTTATAGGGTTCTCGGAAATGTTTGTTGATCGTGCAGGGGCGGGTAGGGAGAATTCAAGCGGAGCGGGACTGCTCTCTAAAGGGCCAGTTCAGATTGTGTCAGACAGGAGGATTCCTGTGGAAGTGACGGAGTGACTGGCGGTAGTCGGTGGAGGGAGAATGTTCGTCCGATGAATTGCATCGTTTTAATTACAAAAAAGTTCCTGAAGGGCGGGTTTTATGTGGTCAATAGAGACGGTCTCTTAGTGTCTGTTGGAGGGGTGTATGGCTGTTGGAGGGGTGTTTTGATTTCGTCCTTGTGCAAAAATATTTGGGTGGAGATGGGTCGTTGGCAACATATACTGGAGTTTGATACTGCTTGCGAAGTTCGGTGGGTCGAAGGTTCCTCGTTGTTGATCAGAGTTGGTGCATGTAGCCGTGGGATCAAGGGCCAGTTCCTTCAATTCAGATCTGAAAAATTTTCCTAGTAGACGTAGGGTTGAGCCGTACACTAGCTCGGCGGAACTGGCCCTCTTGTTTGTGACGTGGACGAAGTCCAGGCAGGACGACGGGTAAGCTTGTGGTTCACTCAACTGGGTCGACATGGCTTGTAAGAGCCACTTTGACCAAGCGATAAAAGCGCTCGACGAGAATGTTTGCGATAGGGTGACAGGCTGTTGTTCATATAAGTGTTGTTCCTAAGAACGAGAGTAGCTGGTGGAAGAGTGCGGATTCTAATTGACGTCCTCGGTCCGTTGAGATGGTAAATGGAATTCTGAATCTGGATATCCATTCTTGGATGAAGGTGAGAGCCACTGTGTCCGCTCGGATACCTTGGATGGGAAGCGCCCCTGGCCAACGGGTAAGCCTGTTGACCCAAGTGAGGAGGTAGCGATACCCTTCGCATGGCGGCAGGGGTCCCCCGAGGGCGATGTGGACATGATCGAAGTGCTCTGTCACGGGCGGAAACGAACTGAATGACGCAGAAGTGTGCCTTTACTCCTTTGATTTTTGGCATTGTGTGCAGGTTCGAGTCCAGCTGTAAACATCCTTATTCATGCCGGGCCAGAGGAATCGTTCGGTAATTAATTCTTGTGTGTCACGAATGCCTGGATGAGACAAACCGTGCATAGAGTCGAAAATTTGTCTGCGATAATTGGAAGGTACGAAGGATTCCTGTTGAGACGTTGCAGACAATTTCTGTAGAGGACGTTTGTAAAGGAACCTCTTGGAAAATGAGCTGACCGGGGAATAGGCGCAGCTGTTCAAGCTTCTTGTCGTTTTGCTGCACAGCGCTGATGGCAGCAAAATCGATTGTTGGAGAGAAAGTTAATGCACAGGAAAGAGGGGTGTTCTGGGACAGAGCGTCGGCCCATGGTGGGCGAGTCGCCAAGCAGCTGCTGGAGGCGACGAAGCATTTGCGACGGTGTTTTTCTCCAAGTTCTTCGGACATCGGCAATTGCTGCAGTCGTTGCTGTTCAAAAAGGGATGTTCAATTCACTGGTTCCGCTTTCAGGGCGTCGTAGGGGTTTTCGGGTGGTGGGGTGACGATAAGATTCCATACCTCTGTAGCGATTTCCGGTGACAGGACTGCTAGGATGTCGTGGATTTTTGCAAGTTCGTTCTTGACCCTTGCTGTTGCAAATTGAACTTCCACTTGAGCAAACCAGAGGAAACCAGAGGCAGTTGGCGGCAAACGTTCCGTACAGTGTGTAAAACTGCGTTTTTTCTACCTACAGTTTCCGATGCGCTGTGGTCTACCGTGGAAGCACACCTCTGCGCCTCGACCAGACCGATTCCTCGTCAACTGCGTACCGAACAAGATGGGAGGCTGTCTTCACTGACAAGTCATCCTGCCCACAGCTACGCTATCAGCCCGCCGCAAGGATCGCAGTGTCTCGGCGCAGTTTTCGGCACCCTCTCCGAATATAAAAGCGCTGCCGCCACAACAGTCTTCGCAGTCGGCGGCAAACGTTCCGTACAGTGTGTAAAACTGTGTTTTTTCTACCTACAGGTGAGCGTTATTCCTGCTATGTCTTAGATTTTGCATGCTTTTGCCGCCGACTGCAACACTTAGCGTTATTGAATAGCCTTTTATGCCGATTATGAAACTGATACAGTAATATGGCTGGCGCCCAGCACGAGACCTGTTTGGCGTGTGATCAGGCATTGCCGGGTGATGGGGTTTTCGTGACATGTGTTGAGTGCAAATTTTCTTACCACCTTGGAGATTGCTCGGGTGTTCTACGACCAACTAGTAAATCGAAGGGTGACTGTCTTCGTAAAAATTGGCGGTGCCCGGCATGTGTAACTGCAAAAAAGAGAAGTGCCAGCAAGGAAACTACCCTTGATATACCAAGCATGCTTGTCAGCATAAACGCCAAGCTAGAGAGCCTTCTAGGTCTTAGGGAAACGGTTGACAGCATCGACCAATCGATTCAAGTTATGTCGAAAGACTATCAAGAGGTACTGGGAGAAGTGCGAAACCATGGTCAGAAAATTAATGATCTAAAAAAGCGCGTGGAATGCCTTGAGAATGCTGATAACACAACGGAAATGCAGGCACTGAAGTCGGGCCTACATGATCTTGAATGGCGCAGCAGGCGTTTAAATCTGGAAATTCACAATGTTACACCAGCTGAAAATGAAAACCTGATGACGAAAGTAAACGAGGTAGCACAGAAACTCGAGTTACCAGCACTCGAGGCAAGTGACGTAGTAGCTCTTCACAGAATGCCATCGAAGTCCGACAAAGTTCCCGGAATTATCATACGTTTTGCACAACAAGAAAAACGCGACGAGTGGCTTCGGAATAAAAAAAAACTTGCACGCGGTCAGCGAAGTATTTATATTTTAGAAAACTTAACCAAACAAAACAAGGCACTTCTCTGGATCACAAAAGAATGGGCAAAGCAAAGGTCCTATCAGTTCGTATGGCACCAAAATGGAAAAATTCTTGTCAGGCGTGGGGTGGGCGAGCGCGCAGCTGTTGTCAGATGTGAGGATGACCTGCGAAAGCTGTAGTAATATTTTTTTTTCCCTTCTTTGAAAGTTCACTTGGTCGTTTATCGTTTTAATGCTTGGTCATGATTGTTTACTTCCATGTGACCTTGAGGCATATCTTGGTACTGAATGCCATGCTTTCACGAAATATTTTCATGTGAATGCCCAATCTGCTAAAAATAAGAATATAGATTTCGAAGTGTTTTTTAATCAGGTTCCTTTTTTGTTTGACGTAGTAATGTTATCAGAAACGTGGTATCGTAATGATAGTGATGTTTTGAAACTTCCTGGATACGTCAGCTTTTCATTAAATCGCACATCTCGCCGAGGTGGCGGAGTATGTCTACTAATTAAAGACACAATTAACTGTGAACTATTGTCAGATTATTCATGTATTACACGGGACTTCGAAGTATTAACAGTGCGCGCGAAATGTGTAATAATAAGCGTGTTTTATCGGCCTTCAGATGGCAATAGTGAGAACTTTTTAGAATTTTTCAACACATACCTTCGTTTTGTCAATGATAATGGTTATACCGTAATTTGCGGTGGGGATTTTAATATTGACATGCTGAAAGATACTGCATTGAAGAGAGAAATGAATATGATCACGGAAACCAATGGGTGTATGAACACAATAAATATTCCAACTAGAGTTACTGTAAGCTCTGAAACATTAATTGATCTTTTTATTAGTAACGCCGATAGTGAAAATATAAAATCCGGAGTTGTAAGCTATCATTTAAGTGATCACCTTCCAATATTCATGTGTTTGAAAACTAGGAACCCTAAACAAAATAGAAATAATGTATCATACCCGTTTCAACATATAACCACCGGAAGGTTGAATGCCTTCAGACAAGAAATTGCAGACACTAGTTGGTGTGATATGTTTGGTTCAGAAGATGTAGACGAAGTCTATGGACATTTCCTAAAACTATTTAAAAGCATTTAAGTCGTCATTTTCCGTACAAAATGTTTAAGGCAAGTAAAAAAATTAGGAAACCGTGGATAACACCTGATTTACTTGAAAAAATTAAAACAAAGAACGCTATGTACCAGTCATTCGTTAAATCTAGAGACCCGCAAAGTCTACGGTCCTTTAAAATATATCGCAACCAACTAACAAAATTATTGCGTACAGCTAAAGCTGAGTATCACGATAAGGTGTTTAGGGATACAAATGGTCGTACGGACTTGGTTTGGAAAAAATTAAATTCAGTGTTAAACCTTGGTTCAGGCCATCAGCCAGTTGATAATATTAACCGGAACGGTGTGGACCTAAGTGGCCTTTCCTTAGCGAATGCTTTCAGCAAATATTTTGCGAATTTATCTACAACAAACGTTAATACTGATCCTTGCAGATACATAGAAGTCAGAAATAGTCATTCCATGTTTCTTGAACCTGTCACGGATGCTGAGGTATTTTTTACATTTATGCAATTAAAAAACAGCTCTAGCTGCGACTGCGATGATCTTCAAATACGCCCACTAAAGTTCGTTATTGATATATTAGTGCCGTACGTAACCCATATTTTTAATCTTTGTTTTTCGTCTGGAGTATTTCCTACGGCGATGCAACTGGCGAAGGTATCTGTCCTTCACAAGAAAGGAGATAAAAATAATTTCAGCAATTATCGACCGATTTCAATTCTTCCCTTATTTTCTAAAGGCCTCGAAAAAGTAATACAGTCCCGTCTCGTACAATTTGCGAATAAGCACGATTTACTCTCACCTTCGCAGTTTGGTTTCAGAAAAAATCGTTCCACGGAATCAGCCCTCTTGTCCCAAAAAGAATATATATTACAAAATTTTGAAGAAAAAAGAACGGCTGTTGGCGTGTTCGTAGATTTTACAAAAGCCTTTGACTTCGTGGATCATAACATTCTGCTTTGCAAACTAAATTACTATGGTATTCGAGGGTTGCCGTTAGCACTTCTCAAATCATACTTGAGTCACCGCTTCCAATATATTAACATTAGTGGTCATTCCTCCGATAGAAAGCGTATTATTTCAGGGGTTCCACAGGGAAGTATTTTAGGGCCCCTTCTTTTTAACCTGTATATAAACGATATTGTGAATATAGACCCTGTTGCTAAATTTGTAATTTATGCAGACAACACTAGTATATTTATTTCCTCTTTAAATAGTGATGAAATTGCGGATGATGTTAATTTTACTTTGTCAAGGTTGGCGGCGTGGGCAAAGGAAAATGGACTAAGTATTAACACTGCAAAGACAAAGGCTATTTTCTTTCGTCCAAAAAATAAACAAATTTTTATGCCAAGGCCTATAGTATTTAGCTCAAGTCCAATAGAGATCGTGGAAAATTTTAAAACACTAGGTGTCTTCTTTTCTGAAAATATGTCATGGGATAGCCATGTAAATTATTTGATTTCCAAATTGTCACGTGTTGTTGGTTTAACGTATCGCCACAGCCAATTTCTACCAGTTTGCGTGAAATTAATTATGTACAATGCTTTGTTTTACTCACTCCTCAGTTATTGTAACCTTGTCTGGGGCACAACAACGGCATCCAACCTGAACAAAATTTATCCGCTTCAAAAAAAAAATGTTAAGAGCCATCTTCAACGCGCCTTATGACTCTCACACTGAGAATATGTTTAGAAATCTGCAAATATTAAAAATTCATAAGCTATCTGATTATAGACTTTTACTCACCATTAAGAATGAAATTAAAAAGGAAAGTGTTCTTTTAAACGAGATAGTTAGATTAGAAAAAAATAATACGGTTTACTTGACCCACCATAATGAATATTGGAAGGTTCCCACATGCAGGTCAAATTATGGGCAGCAAATGCTTCGGTGTTTAATTCCAAAACTTCTAAACAACTTTGAAAAGGAAAATGGAAATATAGAAACCATATCTACTAAAGAGTTGCGTAATATATTTTTACATATTTAAGTGTTCGGTGTCTTGTTTCTGTTATCTCATTTGATAATGTATAATTTTCTGTATGATATTTTTTTTTTTTTTTTTATTGCACGAAAACTGTTTGTTCACTGGCTGCCGATGGGGCTGAGGGCCAGTCAAGCTTCTTGTTGAAGCTTTTTCCCTTTCACTCCACCATTTCTTTAAATGGAAATAAAGATTATTAAAAGATCTGATGGCCAAAACAGTGAGAGCCGAAGGCAAACAGTTGCAACGTCGGCGTTGTTCGGTTCAGTTGCCATTTCAATGCAGCGCTTGGTGCGAACGTTGAGGAAGTCGTGTGTGGCCGAGTCACCAAAGACTGTAAACGGCTTAATTTTTGCGGGCTAAAATTTTCGCGAATCGGTCCAAAGCTGAAAATTTGAAATTATTCGCGAATTCTAATTTTCGCGAATCGAGTGTAGCTTCCGTAGCATTCACATATTGCCCGAATTGTTTGCGGGACGTATTTTTCGCGAATTGAAGGCAATTTGCGAAATTCGCAAAAATTAGGTCTCCGCAAAAATTTAGTCGTTTACAGTATGTAGTTACCATGAAGTCAAAAACACATCTACTTACATTATATGCATTAGGAACAGAACAAGCCACCGGCATCTATCGTGCCTCGTTCGTCGCGTGCCTCGAGTGTCCCTTCTTTGTCTTACTTTCCCCTGCCAGTTTGTAGGCGATCCTTGTCCAGTCTGTTTTCTGTTAATTTTCATGTTTTGAAAATATGCATATCCTTAAAGGGGCCCTGCAATCATGTTTAAGCGTCTACCTTTTTTGCGGTTTCCACGTCTCTTGGGGTTCGGGCAATCCAGCGGGAACGGAGAGAGCAACTAAATATCTGTGCGTCATATTTTAATCGGACGACGCGGAAACCTCCTTTACCGACGGGGGCGACCCGCAGTACCGAAAGCGCGCAAAATGTGACGTCTTAGGTCCTGGGCTTACTACTGGTCAGAGCCGCTAAAAGCTTCTTTTTAGTTGAAATACAAAACATAAGTGGCGCGAACCGTTTAAATTATTTATAAAAGAGGTTTTTGTTCAGTATTTTAGATCAGAAAAGAAACAAATGCAGTTTATAAAGTACGGAAAGAAGAAATGACCCGTCGATATACCCGCCACCAAGCGGTGGAAAAGGCGGCGCATACTAGAAAAGAGTAGTGGGATCAGGTGCCGACACGGAAAGATCCCGGATGTACGCGGCGGCGCTGCGGTCGTTTACGGACTGGAAAATCCAACCGGCTCCGAGCGTTCCGAAGGCCTTCAGCGAGTAGCTTTGTCTTGCGTTTTGGCCATTTCGCTGTACGGCAGCGCGAAGTGGCTCCCATTCTGAACTGATCTTTACCCCGTGTTTGCTGTCGTTTGTGGCCAATGAAGTGTCATGCCGAATTAGTGTTTAATCGCGCAGCAAATGCAATGAGAGCCGCCCTAGCTGCCCACTGTATACAGCCTATCCAGAACACGCTTTAGTGGCGCCCTCTCGCGCCGTCGACACGCAGTGCGGCAGCCGTGAGCGCTCGCTGAGCTCACTACCCCTCCTCTAGTTCACGGCCACTCAAGCAACCAAGGACGTCATGAGGGAGGTTATTTTTTGCTTGTTTTTGTAATTCTAATTTGCCTATAACTTTTAAAATCAAGCGAAATTCGAGAAAAGAAAAGTTGCATTAAGTTACTACGGTCAGTGCGCTCAGGTTTGGTGTAAATTAAAATTCAGTAAAAAAGTGCTTGCAGGGCTCCTTTAAGGGGCAACACTGCTTCTAGAGTTTTTTTATATAACTTGTGATTCAATTTAAATGAAATTCACATAGCTTAATTCCCATTACAATCTGACTACAAATATGTACTTGGTTCTGATGTTTATTATGGGAAGGATTGAGACAAATTGAAATACCGAAATAAAAAATAAACATATATCAGTGAACTAAAAGGTATGTGGAATCCAATAAGGCATAAATGAAAACTCTAGGATGCTTTATAAACTTTTTATGACACTTTTGAACTTTTTTCAAAATGATTTATTGCAGGGTGCCGAAAAGGCACCTAAAAAAAGCCTGATACCCTATTTAATAAGTTTGTACCGCTTATTGCACATGTCACACATAAAACTACCAGATAAAGAAAAAAATATGAAGATTAGACATGTGCAAGTGGAGATATGGCTTCCATAAAATAGTAAAGAGTGTAAATAGTTCACTGAGAAATAATTTTTAAAAAACTCCACAGGCTCATCTTACTTTGCTTCCAAGACAATATTTCAAGATGAGAGAAATTTATTTAAAGAAAATCCTTCAGGACAAGTTGATAAGTGCCTGCCAATCTTCAAAAAACACAATTTCAATAATGTGTTTTCTTGGCATATTTTTGCCTCAAAGAGCAATGTCTCCCCTTAAAGCGCAACTCCGCTTCTTTTCCAGTAGTGCTAAACTATACAGTTCTCTTTGTTATCATCTACAAAACCCCCATGGCAAATATTACGACGGAATTCCGCCTAGAAGTTCATTAAAATCGCTGTCAAAGTTTGACAAGCAACTACCCGCTGGTTTTGGATGGGACGTGCGGGCCAGACAACACTGCCCGGCTGCATTTCCGCTTCCTCCAAATTCCTTCTCCCGGTACGTCCGTGACGTCATCAAGCATGTACAGCTTCTTTTTTTTTTTTTTTTTTCAATTTTGTCGTCTTTCTCGGGGAGAGCATGGGTGGCGCCAGCGCCATGAGAGACGTGAGTGACGCGCTCGGCCGGCCCGGCGCTCGACTATTGATACTACTGATAGGCCCATCGCCTCGTTGAGCGCAGCTTGTGTGTTCAGTGCGCATACTTTTGAACACCAAGTAAAAGGAGGAGAGGGAAGCTGCTTTTGTAAGAATTTTGAGTGACAGGTTAATCTTCTATAATCTTCTGGGAGGAGAATAGCGACGCCTGTGCTAATCCAGGAGGCACAAAGGAGGATCCTGATAAGAGGGGAGCTCCTTCTTCCCCTTGTATATCACGTGGGTGTACATGCTTAGTGATGCCGAATATACAATGTTGTCCGGCTTTGCCACCGTTTCGGTTTCGGTTTGTGATCATGGCTAGAGTAAAATTACACGAAAAATATTTTATTTCTCGCAAAACAAAGGATTGGGGATTGTTTTTGAGTGCTTCAAAAAGCAAAATCGGCCACTATCTCAAAATTTTTGAAATTAAGCGGAGTTGCCCTTTAAGGTGGGTGATACAAAGTGAAAAAAAATAAAAATATATCTTCGGGATATACGACAAAACACTATACAATAAAATTACTTTCACTGTATCCTGTTTGCTTTTTTACAAAAAAATAAGCAAACAGCTTATTAAAGTAACATCCAGATTCTTTTTTTTTTTTTTTGTCTTGATTTTAGTATGTAAAATAAATTCTCGGATTGCAAGTCGGATTCAATTCCAAAAATTGCAGATGCGGTTCGGATGCAAAGTCGGATACGAATCGGATGTGGATGCAAAAATTTAAGAATGTTGCATATGCAGTTGAGATGCGGATAAGCAATCCGTGGATACGAATCAGTTGCAGATGCCCACTGTTATCCACGCAGGGCTCTAGTCATCAGCATGAGATCCCAGATCAAAATCTAAACACTACATTTGAGTCATCCAAAACCGAGCAGCTCAAGTTACCCTGACTAATTATCATTGCACAGCCAGTGTAACTAACATAAAGCAACCTTAGCAGTACATCTTATACAATCTTGTGCGCAACAAAGACGAGGACAAAAGCAGAGAAGAGGACACAACAAGGCGCTCGGTCCTCTTCTCTGCTTTTGTCCTCATCTTTGTTGCGCACAAGATTGTATAAGATGTCAAACCAACTCGCCCAAACAACCACTCTTCTTAGCAGTACACAATTTGCCTTCCCGCCATAAAAATGCTCGTCTGTCTGCTCCACTAGCCTTATCATCAGAACCCATTCTACCGCCAGACACTCGTCCTTGAACCATCTTGTAACCCAGCTCGTCGTCCTGTCTATTTTCTTACTCTTCTATATTTCAATGTCTCCTCTCAACCCCAGTCTCAGGTTAATTCAACATGGTTAATATTCACCAGCTTGCCTCCATCCTTACAATATTTTCTCATCTCAATTACATTAATAACGTTGGCATACCAAGCGTTAACACCCACACATTCAACATCTCATTTATACCTTGAACATCATGTGACCCGCTTCAGTTGTTGCAATTAGTAAAAGCACCCATAGTTGATTTATTTTCCACCCTTTCTTTGTGTGCTCAATTCCCTCTGTAATGTAAGGCACCTTGAGGGTAACTAAAAAAACAGATGGTATTGTAATTCTTTTGCTTTCCAACAACTTTACTGATGCGATCAGTGCTGCCATAAATAGATTCTCCCGAGTACAATGGCTTGCGCTATGGCTCAGATGTGAGCTGCAGTACCATTCAAATAAATAAATCAAAATAACTAATTCAATTTAAACTGCAGCCATCTCTTGTGATGAGTAATCAGTTAGAGCAGTGGTTCTCAACCAGTGATGTTTTGCACATGATTGTAAACCTGAGACTGGGGCAGAAAGAGAACAATCATGTTCAACTTAGAGAAGAGAACAATCATGTTCAACTTACCCCAGCTCACCTGCACTCTGACTATTTTTTTTTATGTTTTGCAGACCCCTTGTGGATCGGCAGAGATGATGGAGGACCTTGTTCGTGGTAAGGGGAAGGGAAAGGTATAGGTTAATTATGATAATGGTTTAATAAGTAGATATAACTAAGGGCTGGTGTGATGTAGATTTTTCTCATACACATAAACATGAGAAAACTCACCCGAAAATTGGAATGTTTCTTCTCAATCTAATAAAAGACAACTTTTATTGCCGGGCTTGACTGAAGGGGCAGGGCTTCGCGGACCTCTAGAATGCCTTCGCGGATTCCGATTTGAGTGCCACTGGGTTAGAGAAATGTGTCCCTCAAACCTACTAAGCCCCATTTCAAAGTGACACTGATTTCTTTTGCACCTTTATGGCCTACCTCAATTATTTTGGGAGAGATTTCCACCTCCAACAACAATAATATAAATCTCCGACAGTGCACCACTGGCCAAGAGTTAAGACATAGCTAGTCAATAGTTTCGGCGAGCTACACTCAGCTAAGCCATGCACTCTTTAGTCGCCGCTCCCCGGGTAAAAAAATGCATATTCTATGTGCCTACTGGTACTTTGTTCACCTTGACACCACAGCTTCAGCTTGGACTGTAGAGTTCATTTAAAAAAATTCAGAGTAAAAGGTCTACCACCCTTCGATGCATTTTGACGGCCTTGAAACAACGGAAGCTAAAAGACGATGAATGTACTACCAGAAGCCGAGATTGCGGGTAAGGCTCTAATAAATACCAAGAAGCAGCAATTTACTACTTGAAAGGTCGGTGCTTAGTGTGTCCTAAATCTATTTCGCAAGAAAACACTGGTGTCACAGAATTGTATAAAACAAAAATACTAAACTTGACAAGCACTCAAACATCTTCAACGTGTCGCAGCAGAGCTGACGCACATAACGTATTGTCTCCTTTCTTTTTCTGTACTTCTGTCGCTCCCTTCCTCGATCTTCCTCTCGGTACCAGCGTCGTCAGCAAGCACGATTTACTGAGCTAAGTTCCCATCATTATGCCCCTGGCTTGAACGACCGAGATTCAAGTCGAGAGGTTTCCACACATGAAATTTACATTTATATGTGCAGGTCATTTCCCTTTGAAAGGGTGGAAACTACAAAACAGAAAGTCTCCGTATTGCCGCGTCTACGGCTGAGTTGTCTGCGTACCTGGCACTCACGCGAATAGACAGGGTTCAAATGTCGATAGGGAGTGTTCACTGGTGTCCATAGCAGGGTCCGCCACTGCTGAGCAGCTGCTGACAGTGAGCTTCCACACTTCCTTTGCAACATGCATTCCACCACACCGTTGCAAATGCTGGCCTCAACAGCCTCTATATGTGAGCATGCACAGTGAACAGCGCACTCAAATGCTAGGGCATCCAGTGAGCAACCCCTATAGTTTTGTTTTTACTTTTCCATTTGTTGCTTCAATGGGCAGTTCCAATACATTTTCATCAGTTAGTATTACATCTTCTAGATTGGAACCTTCCCGAGCCGAGAGCATGCATAAAAGCAGCAGTAGCACGCTGCATCGAGTCAGTTCTACGCTAGTGCTCAATGCGACTGTCTTACTGACGTCGATGCCTGCAACGCCAGTTTCGATATTTTTGTTGTGGAACAAGTTTGCCATATTAAACATTCAGTTTTCTCGAGTTATCTAAAGTCTCTTCGCTCATCACTGGTGTCAGTATACGTCCTAGCCTGCCTACCTTATTGTTGCCGATGAGGAGGTTGAATGCCTTGGCGGTCTGTGGCTGATTCATGTCCTGGTGCAGGTGGCGCTCCAGCAGCATCACCACATTGGGCGCCACCTTGGTGCGCAGCCCATACTTGTCAATGATGCGCAGTGCCAGCCCCTCGTCCTCCAGGTTGGGCACTGTGGGGCCACTTGCTATTGCTTCCAAGGGGTCGTCCACCACGTCAGACAGGATCAGGGACACCACCTGCAGTGGCATCCTTCGGCGTTTTCTACTGTGGCTCTCACGTCCTGCGGAAAATATTCGCTGGTCTGGCAGCAAAGAGCAAGAAGTGTTGAGAGGACACCCGAGAAAGCCCCGTTGCTGTGCTGAATACTTATGCACTAGCATTCTTCAGTGCTCTCTGCCGTGGCTCACATTTTGTGGGACTCACCACTTCATTAGGCAATTGTCAGGCAGCAAGGGGCAACAGGCAATGCAAGAACACCTGACAAAGGACCTCTCGCTGAATACTACTGAATCTAGTCATGCTGAATACTACTTATGCATAAACATATTCACCGTTCTCTGCTATGGCCCTCATGTTTCGTGGGAAATGTTCACCTTGCTAGCAATCGGTCGGACAGCAAAGAGTAACAGGTGTTATTAGGAAAGCTGACAAAGCCTCGTTGTCATGCTGAATTTAACTATTAGGAATACCAGCTGAATGGAATACAGATTGCAACCGAAACAACAACAAAATAACACTGTTACACTTGGCATCAGCCTTGTTGTGCTACACTGTCAAGACTGGCACAGTGGTGATATTCCACACTGCTACGAGAGTGTGTGGCTTTGCCTCAAGTCTCATTTCCATGAGCTCTCGTACAAAGACAATGCTGAATGGAGCCACACGCTCGCACAAGTAGCTTTAAAAGCAGTGGAACGCTTCATAAACTACAATAACCTTAACAGCGTAGCACAAAACAATTGACACTGAGTCGAGACAGCATGGAAGACGACAAGTCGCCACCTCTGTGGGTGACAGATTTCACATTCTATTCTGGTAAAAATATTTTTAAAGTTCATAGATTCAACATTTTAGGTATTCTAAAATGCCGGGGGAGTGCCCAGCCCACTTTCATTGAAAACTGGGTTCATCTGGACATGTGCACTTTTCTGGTCAAATCGGGTGCTCAACGTATATTTTGCAGAGTTCCCAAGTTTGGAAAATGTTAATAGTGGGCGCTTAAACGAAGTGGGCGCTTCTGCAGTATTTTACGGCAGGAATAGAATATATTTTCGTATCCGACTGGAGAATCGCCTTTTAAACGCTGAAATATTCTGCTGTTTCTGAAAATTCAGTAAACGTGTTGAACGTTTGGGCAATTAACATAAAAACTGCTGCATTCTCCAAGCATAGGGGATCATTAGAGAAGTATACTCAATCAGGGTTTGTACAGGCTTCAAACAAAAAACTTCAAGGGTTTTCAAGGACCTCCAAGTGCCTGTAAAGATAATTTCAAGGACCCCTTAAAATACTCTATCTAGTAAATTTATCATATAACAACTTTTTGAAATGCACTGCGGAAATTCTTTATTGCACGATACCTAGGAAAAGGTGCATTTGCCAAAAAGGTGATAATAAAGGGTTCAGTAGAACTACTGCAGATTTTCCTCGATTTTTTGGTTTTTCCTCGATTTTTTAGGTTTTCCTTAGGCTGTTCAACTTGACAATGTCAAGTCAAACAGCCTAAGAAAAACGTCAAAAATGTAAGTGATGTCATTTGTTGCCTCAGCTTTCTCGGCATCTGTAATCGTCGTGACCCAGCCACGACTGCTGAAAGTTGCACTTCTCGGGCATCGCGCACAATTTAAACCATGTTCACCACATGTGGAGTAAAACAGATGCGGAACAAACCAGGAGTAGCTAGCAAACAGCATGCGAGAAAACAAGGCAAACGAGGGGCAAGATCGCGAGACCACAGACGGGCAAGACCGAGTCCGTAACTATTCGCAACTCCAACGCCCTATAGGTGGCGGGGCGGTAGTTCCAAGATGGCGGAAGAGACGGGGATAGATTCTCCAGGATATCCCGCGCGCCTGCTCGTGCTGACGCTGTTCAGCACGCTAAAAATTATTTATTGGTCTACAAATGCGAAGCGGTTATGAAGGGATCATATTACAGGTGACGTAGATGCTGATGCACGTTAGGAAAACGAGCATGCTGTTATTTAAAAGTTGCAGAAACCTCAAATTGCGAAGATTTGGGGTGAGCGAGCGCGTTTTAGGCACCGGCCAGGTTACTGTTTGTGGCAGAACATTTTTGAGGGCGATGAAGATATGTTTGCGGCTTTGCCTGGCCATTAGTTCTCTAAAAAAAGAGCCGAGAACGCTGACCGTCAAGCTTCGGAAGAGCAGCGTTCACAGTATTGGTGTCTTCGCGTCACAGGCTCACAACTCGCTGCTCGCCGTCTCGGTGTTAGTGTATTGCAACACGTAATCAAACTGCTCTATAGTTATTGATAGAAAGTTTTTTATCGCAGGCTACCGTGCGGTGTAGCATTATAACCGCAGGCTCGCGCTGTGCCTTTGAAGTACAATTTTCAGTGCGCGCCAGGAGCGTTGCCGTGCTCATCATTCTAAAAAAAAAAAAAAAAATGTAGTAGTCCTTACACCCCTTGGCACATATACACTCCGTGCGACGCGACTGGCGCGCCGCCGCGCGGCCGTTACCGAAGGTAGGCAGTGAGAACCCCAGAGAAAACGAAACCGAAACCACGCCACGTTGTACGCTGGTACGCATTGAAGTCGGAGCGGTGCGGTTGCGCTGGGTTTACAGCATGAAGTGCTGCCGGTGCTGCGTCATTAAGTACTTCAATAGTTATGCGTCGTATCTCGTGGGGACAAAGTTTCACGGTTTCTCACCTCGCCGATGTTTTCTGGGACAGTGACAACGATGGACACGTGCCGTACTACGCGAGAAATTTAGTCTCCCGATCATTTCTGCCACTGTGTCGGCACGGCTGACATATTCTAATCTGCCATTTTGCGCTCTGCGTTTGTTTCCGTACCAGTGACGCCTACATGCGTTAGCGCCGATGGGACGAACTGAAATGCCATCCCACACTCGCGGGTATGCAGTGCAAATTTCGTTGGAGGAATGCCCTCCAAAGAAGTTTCGTCCCAATCGTACGTGACGATGATATTTCCGGACAAGTATGGCACGCAATCTGTACTTCATGTAGAAAGATTCGAACGGTAAAAAAAAGTAACAAATATGAATCTAAGGAAAACTACAATGAAACTCGGAATCACTGGAGAATCGACGATTGAGTATGGAAGTTTGTGTGGTGTGCTTTCTTTTTGATCATCCTCATTTTGGGTGTGGAAACACTGACACTCCGGGTTCAGTAGACAACAATTTTTTTTCTCGATTTTAGAACAAAGTTGTTCCAACCAAAAGTACCGTCCACTGGTCCTTTCTACCTGTAAAGTGTGCACCTCTCACGATGAGTGGTATTATCTTGACAGCCTTTGACGGTCAAAACTGGTTCCCATTTAGTTAGGCCGCCCAAACTAAATTTCCACTTGGTTTTGCTATGACACCTCTTTTTGGTATAATAAGTGTTCTGTCAAGGTACGGTCATGTCAAAGTACCTGTGTGCCGAAAATCAGCAAGCACATCGCGCAACAGGTTATTGCAGAACAGCTGACCGCAAAAGCCATTTATGTCCAAACCGTGTGTTGGCGGACAACCTTGTTTTCTCGGCTTTAAGACCACCTTTCATCAAGTTGTTTCAGTTGGGAGTACAGTCTACTAGTCCCTTCCTGCCTGTAAAGTCTCCACCTGCCACAACGAGTGGTATTCTCTTGACAGCCCTTTCATGGTCAAAACCGGTTCCCATTGAGTTACGCCGCCCAAACCAAATTTCCACCTGGTTTCCCTCTGCCAGCTCTTTTTGCTATAATAAGTGCTGTATCATGTTACAGTCAAGTTCAAGCACCTGTGTGCCCAAATCTGCACTTCGCACAGCCCGGTTATAACACAACATTTTGGGTCCAGTATTGGATATCCCGTACAGAATTATTTCTTTACTCGTTAGAAACACAACTTTCACGCCTGCAGTCTTAATGAAAGTTGGCACACTTTGTGCACAAACTTAGTGAACATCTCACTCGCCTCCAAATATTATTGTTCCAGCAGTCCCATTTACAGCGACGAGCGAAACAAATTTCCCACTCAGAGCAATGATGGTGGCGGCCGTCTTGCTTTTCGGAAAATTGCTCCAACCCCTTTTTCAGCCGCAACTAGAGAAATTACCCCTAATAACGACTCAAACTCAATATGTAAGAAGTGGAGAATAGCTAAATGCCCTTCTGCCTCAGCACTCATGCAACGTCACCCACAACTTATCGGCTCAAAAAGCAAAAGTTTCGTCCGCGTGCGCTTCCGCCGCCACAGCTTCGCATGCGAAAAGGCGCCGCGGGCCGCTGAACACGCCTCACTGTCGAACGCCAGCTCCTCCGCTAGCGGCGCTATACGCGTTTTTCAAAGCGCCCCCTATAGTTCCCGCACGGAGCGTATACGACACTCCAAAACTTCAGTTCGCCATGCAGCCCATCGACGTCAAACTGACGGCCCCAACTTTTACGAGAGGCTTGATAACGGTGCATTATAAGATATTAAACAGCAAAAGTATGCATCAAAGAGTACCGAAAAAAAAAAAACACGTGGTTTTGCAGTAGGGCCAAGAAAACCCCGATTATTATTATTTCTTTACAGTCATTCACACTTACTTGGGTTATTTTAAAAAGTTGCACAACTCGGCTAACAAGTCGCTCGTGAAAGTTGGTAGCACTGGTTGAACGTCAGTGCACTGTACGTCCAAACGAAGTTTAGGGGTGTCGTACGCTCTCCAAAAACTGCCTATTAACATAACCGGCGTGTTTAGGGGTTTTATTTATCGATTTATCAAAAGTAAATAGTTTAATATACCGTACATTTTTTTGCACCGCGTTATTTGCAACATTGCGGTCCCTCTGGCTAAAACTGCGCGTTCTAAGCTCTCGTCACAAACGGCTGCCTAACACAGAACCACTGAAAATGCTTCTAGCCTTTCTTTATTTGCTTTGTAATCACCTGAAAGCAAGTACGGGTATTCTGTCTTTTTTAAGCGCTTGGAATAAATGGTCATGTTCCTTGTAACGGCCTTAAAACGCGAACCCATTCCTGCTTTGTATTGCTCGACATACCGTTGCACGACGAGTTTTCTCCTACTTATGGCAAAGAATAGACTTTCCGTAGACCGTACTATAGAGTTCTTCATTATTAGTGGGAGCGTTTTTCGTCACGTTGAGTACAGATTGAGCTGGCGGCCATGCACAAGACCAGAAATCCGAAGCGTATGCGATACACGAAAAGTCCCTAATAAAATTAGACATCCCGGTCCTTCGTGCAAGGTTGTTGCAAGGCGGAGCACAAGAATTCCTTTTTTAACGCGTTCACTTTTTTCGTTAAAACGGCTTCACGCATCAAGGCCGACAGTCCCTGCCACCGTTTCCGCGCCGCCGCCGCCACCGCCGCCGTCCCCGCTCCTCTGGTTCTCCGTTCGTCCGCGGGAGGGCGAGCGGCGCGCTGGAGTTGCGAATGGTGCCTGGAACGCGTCTTTGGCTGGTGTGTTTAGCGTGCCCAAAAAAGTGGTCCCTCAATTTCTGCCTAATGACGTCATACAAGTGTCAAGCTGTCACCAGTCGCGATCCTGGCGGTGTCCCAACAGCGGTGGTGTCTGTAGCAGATGCCTGATCTGCTCCAAGTCGCTCTCAAGTGTGGCGGTCCACAGAAGTTTCAGCAGCCAGAAGTTGGGACGCCATGACGACAGTGACATTAGTGTTCGGTTGTGCTACTCGCAGCCTTCTCGTTAGCATTTCTACGACCAGCCACCAGGATCACGACATGCAACAGCATGACACTCCGGCTTCTGTGACGTCACTTGTTGCCACTTTAAGACCACTTTTGATGTATGGGCGGGATAGGACGCTAAACACACCAGTCGAAGATGCGCTCCAGGCACCATATCCGGAACCACCTGTCCACTACCATAGTGGCCAGGCACTTAACAGACATCCGCTAAATGTGTCTACCGTAAAATACCGGGCAAGCGCCCACTCAAAATTTAAAGATAATCGCGAAAGAATGAGGGATGGGCGCTTGTCCGGTCATCAATTTTACATATCGATGTATACTGTGCATATCTTCTCAGATCTTGTATATTTGGATATGGGTGCTTAGTGTGCTATGGGCAGATGTGCGGTATTCTACGGTACATGTGCCATATAAAAAAACTTCCTTAATGAAATTTTTAAATTTATGTTAACACACACTTAAAAAGATATAATTATATTTTAGTATTGTAAAGAAAAAGCATTCCTTACTGAAAAGGAAACCTGAAAGCCTGGCTATTATTGAGAAATTCGGGGTTTTTCAAGCACCGCTAGATATTCCAGGGCTATCAAGGTCTGGAAAATGTTGTTTTCAAATTCAAGGGTTTTCAAGGTTTTCAAGGACCCATGCAAACCCTGTCAATGAGCAATACAATCTGCCTTGCAAATGCTCAACATATTTATTGGTTTAACGTTGCTTTCTTTGTAACCCAAAATATCACACTTCACTTAAAGGGGCACTGCAATGACTTTTTTACTGGTTTTTAATTTGGACCAAACCTGAGCGCACTGAACGTAGTAACTTAGTGAAACTTTTCTTTTCTCGAAATTCGCTTTATTTTAAAAGTTATAGGCAAATTAAAATTACAAAAACAAGCAAAAAATAACCTCCCTTATCACGTCCTTGGTTGCTTGAGTGGCCGTTAACTAGAGGAGGGGTAGTGAGCTTTGCGAGCGCTCACGGCTGCCGCACTCCGTGTCGACGGCGCGAGAGGGCGCCACTAAAGCATGTTCTGGATAGGCTGTATGCAGCGGGCAGCCAGAGCGGCTCTCATTGCATTCGCTGCTAGATTAAACACTAATTCGGCATGACACTTCATTGGCCACAAACGACAGCAAACACGGGGTAGAGATCAGTTCAGAATGGGAGCCACTTCGCGCTGCCATACCGCGAAACAGCCAAACCGCAAGACAAAGCTTCTCGCCGAAGGTATCGAAGGCCTTCGGAACGCTCGGAGCCGGTCGGATCCTTCTTCCGATATGACCGCCGTGCCGCCGCGCACATCCGGGACCTTTCTGTGTCGGCACCTGATCCCACTACTCCTTTCTAGTATGTGCCGCCTTCTCCACCGCTTGGTGGCGGGTATGTCGACGGGTCATTTCTTGTTTCCGTACTTTATGAACTGCGTTCGTTTCTTTTCTGATCTAAACTACTGAACAAAAACTAATTTTATAAATAACTGAAACGGTTCGCGCCACTCATGTTGTGTATTTCGTCTAAAAAGAAGCTTTTAGCGGCTCTCACCAGTAGTAAGCCCAGGACCAAAGACGTCACATTTTGCGCGCTTTCGGTACCGCGGGTCGCCCTCGTCGGTGGAGGAGGTTACCGCGTCGTTTGGTTAAAATATGACGCACTGATATTTAGTTACTCTCTCCGTACCCGCTGGCTTGCCCGAACTTCAAGAGACGTTAAAACCGCAAAAAAGGTAGACGCTTAAATATGATTGCAGGGCCCCTTTAAGTGCAAGCCTCAAGACCTGAAACTTGAGCTTCACTTCAGTGGAAGTTTCAAACATTGCAACTTACACTTCATTTTTAGTGTAAGTACTCCCAGTTCAGTGAAAGTTTCAAACCCTGAATCTTTCACTTCATTTCAGTGAGAGTTCAAATTCTGAATTGCACACTTCACTTCAGGGAGAGTTCCAAATTGTGAAACTTACTCTTCCCTTGAGTGTTAGACACTAAAAGTCAAACTGAAATCAAAACCATATCTGCTAAACACGAGCGCACCCTTGCCCGAGTGTGCCGCAGCAGGTTTCCTCCCTTGACTACGGAGAGGCGCTTGCGCACGGAGTTAATCTCCTGGACCTTGGCACCCCCCTGGGACAGGAGCTGTATAGTGGCCACCTTTTCTTTCAGGGTCAGGGGCTCCAGAGGCAGTGGCAACAGAGCAGAGCCTCCCCCTGCACACCAAATACACTCCCATGCATGGTCAAACCCTCCTATAACAAACCTGCCTATAACAAACCCATCTATAAAAGAACCTGTCTATAGGAAATTCGCCTACAACAAACCCACCCATAACAAACCTAATTGTAAGAAATCCACCTATAATAAACCTGGTTAGAACAAAACCACCTATAAAAAACCTGCCTTTAAGAAAGCCATCTATAAATAACTTACCCATAACAAGCATACCCATAACAAGCATACCTGTGACAATCATACCTGTGACGATCCCACCTATGACGACTCCACCTATGACGCGCCTGCCTATAACAAACCTGCTTACAAAAAAACCCGCCTCTAATGAACTATTGATTACAACAAACGGCTCCCAAAAAATCAATAAATTTGAGGATAAGCGTATGGACATTGGGTCTATATCATCCATTTTCCGCGGCAACACACTGTTACAATGAAACCTCCAACAGTATTTCTACAAAACAAACTTGTCGAAAATAAATAAACAAGAATGACGAGCAATGGAAGTACTCGAGGAACCACTGCACTTATGCAAAAGCCTAAGATATAATTATCAAAAATGAGCAAAAGGAGCTGCTCAAGGTGTCATCCCTCACAAGCAGCACATATCACTGCCTGGCCAGGAGAAGTGAGAAGGGAGAGACCGGGCGCACTGTGACACTCCTCGGTGAGATGTTCATTAAGGAGAAAAAGTATGTTGTGGTTGGCGCTTGTCATGTCAGCGGACGTTTTGCACACTTCCAAGCAAACGTGGGTGTATTAATGCACAACAGTGCTCACACTTCTCTATGTTCTCTTCTCTACCACCGCTGCTCAGGTTGGTTTGGGCACGCGGTTATGAACACACGAGGAAATTGTAGGGAGCCTAGATTCAAGAGAGGGAACAACTCAAACCAGGGAAAGCATCTGCAATTTAATGGCAGATGCCTCTTGGGCAAATCCACCGCGAGTGTGTAAGTGTTGTGTGGGGAGGCGGAAACACATGTAGGTTACCTATGCATTTTTAACCTCCTCGTGCACTAAGAAATTGAAAATGAGCTGAAGTGGAGTAGGGGTGCAATATTTACTGAGTATATTGTTTCACTGTTTCCCATTATAAAACTGACTAAGGCATCAAAAGTATACCGTAATATCCTGAGTCATCGCCCACCCCACTTTGTGGGCGAATATCGATTAAAAAAAATACACAGAGTGATCGCCCACTTCTACAAATACCCCTACACGGACTCCGCAATCCGCGAATATTCATCCTACCCGAATGATGCGGCCGCGGACCTTACAGCTGGGGGACGTCCGTGACAAAGTGAAACGAAGGAGGGAAAGACACTCCTCTTTGTTTACGCATTTCCTCCCCGATTTCCGCAACCCCGAATTCGGAGTACATGCGTGCAAAAGGAAAGTGAGGAAGATAACAAAATGAAACTTTGTTTTGATTACAAAAAAGCTTGTTTGGACAAAAGGAGAACGATGGAGATAACAATATGAAACTTCGCTTTTCTTACAAAAAAGCTTGCTCGGACAAAAAAATACAGTCAGAAAGATAACACAAGCAGTAACCCATTCGGGGATCGCGAGGTCAGCGAACACCCCATATCCTGGAATGTACTAACTGCTGAGTAAGGTCAAGGTCCACCTCCACCGAAGTAAGGTCACCGCGAACACGCTTCTCCCAAAACGCCGCAACCACGGTTGGTAAGGTTGTGCAATGTTTAAGAGAAAGCAAACGGCCACGGCAGCAACGCCACCTCAACCCAACCTCGACCCACGGTGATTGCACGCCATGCACGAACGCACGCATCTATGCACCAAACAAGAAAGTTGCACAAGAACCTGCTCCTTGCAATAGACAAGGCGCTTCTTTCGTCTGCTCGCTCTCTCGCTGGTTGCACCTGATTGAATTTTTCTTTTTTTTTTTCTTTAGTAACGAAGAGAACATAGCGGTGTTAGAAACATGCTTTCACGGAACAAACGTTTGCACTGTATGCCGATCGGCGGTGTTCATAGCGGGTGTGCAACAGACTTGGCGATAGTAAAACGTTCTTTCATGAGCATTTCTTGCATAAAACAATGAAACTAATTAGTCGCGCTAGATACATACAGAAAAATTGGCGTTTTTTAAACTTTTTCTAAACTTTTTGTGCTTAGCCATTGAGATGTGGCCCACCCCACATTTTGTTACAAATTTTAGGCAGCAGAGGAGTGGGCGATGACTCGGGATATTATGGTATATATTTGGTCTTAATTATAAAGCGTAATTATTGGCAACCATGTTCTAAAATACTATTGTATAAATTATTGTTTTCTAAAATTCAAGATTTTTGTGTAGAAGTCGGGCAACACTATCTATTACCGTAAAATACCGGGCAAGCGCCCACTCAAAATTTAGAAATAATCCTGACAGAATGGGGGATGGGCACTTGTCCGGTCATTAATTTTACATATAAATGTACTGTGCGTATTTCCTCAGATCTTACAAATTTGGGAATGGGCACTTAATGTGGCATGGGCGGGTATGCGGTATTCTACGACAGTCAAACTTTGTTGAATTTCGAATAAAAGTTAGAGTTAAGCTGAACCAGCTGAACATCGAAGTTTGAAGTCAAACCCCAAGTTAGACGAAAGCTTGCGATATCACTAGTTCATTAAATGTTCCTGGGTGGCAGCAGACAACCGAGATTAAGGGTGAATGTAATTCGCTGAAAATTACATTAATTTGGTCAAAGATGAATATTATTAAAAATTAGACGCGACTTTGGAGCTGGTACAAAACTTGAGAGCTAACGGAGGTTTTACTTAGAAAAACCATGCTAGGTGTTAAAGCAGCTCTAGTATGGCACATTAATTGTCAAGCAGGCAAGTAAAATGCTGTATCCTTGTGAGCGAAGTTAGCTAGGAACGCTCACGGTTCCCTTAATTCTCTATGGCGGTCACTGGACACGCTAACACTTGTAGAATCGTTCGTTGTTGTAGCAATGAGCTGCTTTTTGTTGGTAAAGCATACAATGTCCGGCTCACCCGATATGAGAACCAGCAGCAGGTCTGTGGCCTGCAGGCGAGAGACGAGTGTCACGATGGCCGTGGCGGCCGCCATGGCGGCGTCATCCGGAAGGTTGTTCTGGGCCCCCTCGTACACCTGCACCGGATCCCGAGGGACCATCTCCCTGCACGTGAGGACTTGGACTGAATCCACTCGAGGATATGGCCTAAGTTCCTGTTTGTCCTGGCACCACCAAAGGCGGCTGTGGGTCAACCACAACTTATAGGAATGCAGATGCAATTTCCAAAGCTCGAGTACTTCTAACCCCTATAATATCTTGCTGCCTAGAGTTAATTAAAGGAGAAATTAACCTAACTTGGTGGCACACGACCTTCTCTCCCTCTAGGAGCGCACCGCAGAGACACCTCCGAGATGATGAGGCCGCTGTGCTGGGTTTTCTACAGCGGGGGTCCCAAATACGGGTGCCCAAAAGCAGTGGAAGCACTGCATCAAAATTTCGAAAAACAAACTTGCCTAACTAAAAAGTAAAAAAACAATAACTGATTTTTTCTACCTAAGGTGCCTGCATGCTATCGCGCACCCTCCGACTGGCGCGACAACCAACAGATGGCAGTAGTACCATGGGCAGACAATGTTTAATGGCAAAGATGCGTGGTTATTTCTGCATTGCTCTAGAGAGCACTCTTTCCAGAGCATATGAGATTGGGTGGTGGAATGAGAGTGCGGTGGCCTGATCGCTTGGTTCTTTCCTAGGGCGCCCCTCCCTCTCGGAGCTCCCCCTATCACTCTGTCTCTAGCCGTCAGAGTGCAGAGCGGTGCAGGAGTCGCATAGTACGTGGACCACATGGTTTTGCTGACGATGGCGACAGCAGTGGTCTGCGGCAGTCTGCGGGATGCGGCATGACGGCATTGGATATCTGGTTCTAAGTGCACGTGCGTTCAACGGTGCGAGTATACAATGGACGGGAAGACATTCGCTTGTGACAGTGACAGGAAAACTCGATGTGGAAGGTATTCCCAGTGCTTTTACAAGATTGTTCATCTGATGGCAGTGAACCCACTAAGCCTAAACAATGAAGAAACAGCTTGCAAAGCTCGTCGCTGTTTTGATGAGTTTTGTGGACGCATCGAGGAATTTTCTGGTTATGTAAAACTGTGTTCAAAGGTTTGTGTTGCAAAATAAAGGGAGACCCAACAATAATGCACTGTGATTTGTGTCACATGGCAATACGTGCTATGTCCTATGGGTGATGCTTGCATGATATTCTGCTGAGAAAAATGTGGTTTATTAACCATTTGATATTTGCCTGTTTTGCCGTACACATTTCCGCTGTCACATCGCGTCAACTCTCGAAAACGCGATGAGTTGACAACTATCCCCGGACGCAGCCGTTCGTTACAATCTGCGAAGGTCGATGCGCATGCTGCTTATGGTATTTTTTCGTTATTTTATCATGTTGCAACTGTAAATTTTAATAAATTATCTATTGTGCACTGTAAAAATCTTTTTTTTTTTTTATCTGTGTCTAATGTCCAGAAGTTTTACTTTCATAACCGGTCCCAGAATGTCACTGCGCTCCGAGCTCAGCAGTTGTGATCGGCTGAAAAGGATCCCGAGTAACTCTGGTGGTCAAGGACAAGGTCAAAGGAGAGAGGCGGCCACCCAAATTCACCTATAGAGTCATAAATGGTGCACGCTTTTTCGGCTCTATAATGGTCAGTTCACGATTTCTTTTTTCTTCCCAATAAAATACACAACTAAACACAAAACAAATAAAACTGACTGTTCGTTAAGCCATTTCAACTACATGTCGTCTGCTTTTGCCACGACTGGGGGGGCTGCTGAGCTGCTGCAAGTTTAGCCACAAGCCGCCGCTGCCGTCATCTCTCGGTTGTTGCACCACTCAGAGAGGCTCTGCAAATAGTATACGGGCACCGTAGATAGAGAAAAATCACTTCACATTTTCTTTACTTTTTACTCTGGTAAGTTTGTTTTTTGAAACTTTGGTGTGATGCTTCTACCACCTTCGGGCACCTCTGCGGTAAATCGTAGCACAATACGCTAGCAAGCCGGTTTCTGCGGTCACTTTAAAAATCCCCTAAAAAGAAAAAAAACTTTTTTTTAAGCAATCTGGTTGGTACATGCATGTCAAAAAATAAATTTTACAGAAAAAAAAATATTTTTAGAGCAATATTGACGGCGAGAGATTTATTTGAAATTTTGTGCACTAAGTCCATGATGTCACGGAATGGTCATTCACTCAACGAGATGGTAATTCACTCTTTCCACCTTAACGTGAAGGCGAAGCTGATCCACCTCTCATCCACGCGCTTTAAATCTCAAGAGAAAAAAGAAAGGAGGTGACTACCAACTAAATCGCGTCTCGCACCGTCAACACTGCTTTTAAAAAAAAAATTTTGTTTCTTCTGCCTAAAATTAATTTTTTGACACGCGTGTTCCAACCACTGCTTAAAAAAAAAATGTTTTTCTTTTCAGGGGTTCTTTAAAGGAGCTGTGCAACAATCTTAATGTTGAAAGAATTGCCATTTTCTCCTTTTGACATTGTTCATCTTGTCACAAAGGACAGAAAACACACCTCCTTCCTTCGAAATGTTGCGATTCCACCGCGTAATCGCGAGGCGAAAATTGGAATATTCCCCGACCTGCAGCCGCGAGCGACGGCCATGAGAAACACGCGGCATGATGTCAATGGGGGTCTTGTAGAAAGATAGCAAGTTATGCGAATACCTGCTCGATAAAAGATAACTTTTCTATAAATCTTGTCGTTCCAACATTAATATAAATGCGTCAAAAAACTGGTATCATCGACAAAACTTTTATTATACGGAGTTTTAGTGGCGTCATCTATCCTAGGTCCACAAAACCGTCAGCTCTATCTGCTACCGCGAATAGCCGCCAGAAGCCGAATGGGGAGGGGGACAGGGCCGGACGGGTATGGCCGGACCCGGATGAGACTTTCCTCCTTTCAGCATATTGTTGGCGCTGCACCCGCCAGCACGTGGTCATACGGTCGTGAGCGGATGAGTTCTCGCTGCTCACTGATGGCTCTAGAGAGAGTTTCATTGGAACCCTGCGCGACCCCCATTGACGTCACAGCGCACGTGACTCGGAAGATGGTGAATAGGGTGACCACATTCCTGCTAGCGAAATGAGGGACACGAGAGGCGAGAGGGGGGGGGGGGGGGGGGGGGTAGAGGAAAATTAATTAACACGCACACCACAAACCGAGGCTCTGTTAACTAATTGTATTGCACCAATTAAGCTCAATTAATTTTCACACCAAGTGATATATTTTTATGACAAATGTGTTATTAAATGTGTCAAAGTTGGAAACAAAAATCGACTGTAGCAGTCAAAAAATTTGGGGGTTTTACGTGCCAAACCTACGACGGGCATCTGGCACGCCCCAGCGGAGGACTGAGGATTAATTTCGACCACCTGGGGATCTTTTGACGTGCAACCGAAAGCTCGGTTACACGGCGCCTTCTCCGCAATAAGCCTCCGTCATATTGCGGGGACTGTAGCAGAATTCAATGCATAAATGGAAATAAGAAACGGTGAATCTTTCTTTGGGATTTTTTCCTGTCAACGCTTACTTTTATCAACATGGTCCTACACAAATTTTTAACATTATGTTATTTTTCGACTGTTGCGAGTTGCAGGCTTTTTGCCTTGTGTGGCTGTCTTCACTAAAACAAAAATCCACAGCAACCCTTTCGCATTGACACAGCGATTTGAAAATAATTACAATATTTTATATTGAAACCTTTGGCGAGCATTTTTTCTTAGAATATTTTGCCACCAAGGGGAGAGGCACAACGGAGCACGCGCGTCGTAGCTTTTGCAAGAACGATGGTCGCTTCCCGCAATGCTTCGATAGAAAATGGTGTACCATTGCGATTTACACGATTACCAGCGACCTCCGGTGCTTCCCCGTGCCCCGTTGTTCTGCAGCGCCATGAGTTGCAGAGTGAATTTTACTACAGTATGAAATGCGGGACACTTTGAAGAATTTGGAATTTCTTGCGGGACAGTCCCGCGAGTCGCGGGACAGGTGGTCACCCTAATGGTGAAGGAGTTGAGAGGTGCCGAAAACCTCAATCTTTGTTCATTTTTAAAATAAAAACTAGGGCATGCAGGCAAAAGCGTTTTTTTGTTTTTTAGTTCAGAAAGGTAGAGACACCAACTCCCAAATTGTTTCAGCAAAGCACTGAAACTGTTGCACGGCTCCTTTAAAGGCTCTATCAGTATTCAGGACCCCGCATGTATGTCACCTCCTGGAGGCCAGTACGGTGCACAAACTAGGCACCAGTGCCATGTCAGCATTTGGCTTAGGCTCATGTCGTCGCTTACCGAGTTCCAGCTGAATGCCGAATGTTGAAGTCGAGTGTGTAAGCCAAATAGTCAATCTGTGCCCTGTGGTGACCTTTGGTGGGGACATAGAAAAGCCAGCATTTCAGCCTTGGCGTCTGGGAGGTGCTGACATCAGGTCATAATGTCTGCTTCAAGAGTGCCAAGAGAGAAAAAAGCAGAGCTCAACCGGATCTTCATATATCCAATTCTCGACAAAGATTTTAGTCTTGGTCGAAACTGCTCCTCGATGGCCATCGTCATCCATGAAGAAAAAGTAGTAGAGCAGGGGGTTATGCTCAACAAATGTTTCGTTTCTCCTAAAAAAAAAACAACGGAAGTGACGATATCGCGTCTGATTGGCTAGAGGCTCAAATGACGAAAGAGGGAACTTGTGTAATTTGAGCCTCTAACACACCAGACACAATATCGTCACTTCCTGTCACTTCCGTTTCTTTTTAGAAAAGAGATTAAACATTTGTCGAACATATCCCCCTAGGCCTCAAATAGCTTGGTTGGACGTCCTTTTTAACGACGACTTGGCAGCAGCCAATTCAATTCGCTTGATTTTTCAGACTTGCTGCAGGTAGGACAGGCGTCACATTCGAAAGAGATTTCCTCCCAAACACCAACAACAAGTTTTAAAGACAAAAGAACAACAGCCCAGACGTTTGATGCACTGCACAGGCTGTGGCACACTGGACGTACAAGGGCATATTTGGATTCATCAAGATAAGCAATTGATCAAAACGATCAGCCGCATTCTGAACCAAAAACATATTAAAGAAGTTTACAACCACGATTCCACTCGGCCGAGACGGCCAGTTCTTTTAACCGATCCAAGCAAAAGGTCCGGACTCCGGCCCTCGCCTGGTGCGTGCTTACGGCTTGTGCAAGAGTTCTGCCGTGTGCCTGGTGCCCACAGGCAGGCTGACCACCCCCCGGATCAGATGGTCTCCGAGCAGCTGCTGGGCGACGTGGGCCATGCCGCCCACCGCCTTGCCGAACCCCACCAGGTACACGTTGTGGGCCAGCGGCAGCACCTGCTGGCTGCCCAGGTACAGGGTATTTCCCTCCCGGCGCATGGCCTTCGCCACCAGCGCGCCCGGGAGCACCGCCTGGATGCCGGCCTCCAGCATGGCCCGCGCCTGCTGCCGCAGCACGCCCAGGGAAGAAGACGCCGCCGCCGACGCCATGACGCCTTCCGAAACTTCGCGGTCGTCCGGGCAGTTGGTCGTGGTCCGGGCGTCCGGGCGCCGGGCGGCGGGACCGCGACCGCACAGCTGATTGCCACTGTTGCCTTCTCGCACCGTCGCGAGTCTGCTAGATCAACGCCGGGTGGACGCCGGAACGCGTCAAAAGACTCGAGTAGAATGAACCAATGCCGAACCTGGTTGGAACCCGGCAGTAAACGGCTCGAAATATCTGCGAGGCACTAGGCGAAGTCTGTTTCGTTCCAAAGAGAACGAAACCAACGAAACACGTCAAATAATCGACTTCGTGGCCTACGGAGCGCGTGGCGTTATCCGCAGCGTAAATTTTCCTCTTTCGTTCTTGTTTGTTTTTTTATTTCTCCTGGGTGGGAATCGGGATAGAAAAATTAGAATTTGGTCTGCCTCAACGGGTGAAGGGTCTCCCAGCTTTAGATGAGAAATTTAGCCAGTGCAGTACCATTGAAATAACTATGTGCAGTACAACCGCCAGCCTGAGGTCGCGTGCATCATGCGGTAGTGATACACGAACGCACGCCGGTACGATGCTCATCCACACTGATCTGTCATAGAGATCAGTGCTCACCCAGGTCAAAACGGGCAGGGGTGGGGATTGAACCCAGGATCCTAGCTGGGTTCTGCTAGAGCACTATATAGCTCCTACGGAGCAGAGTAGCGCAATCCTTTGAACTCCGTGTTTTGCCGACAACATGGCCGACAGAGCGGCTCGGCGCGAGTCACGTGGTACTCAGGGTTCCAGGAGGCGGCCCGCCCTATGGGAGAATACATGGAGATCGACACAACACGGCTGATTAAAAAATGAACGGCGAGTTCACACTTTTCAAAACTAGTCTGTCGTGAAGTTAGTAAAGCACTAAACACTTTATCAAAGTTTTAACAATATCGGATACGTGTGCAAATTTTGAGAAGGCAATTTCCAAGGCAATGGCGTTTGAAGCAGACGATTTTTGCTCGCAGCGGAGCTGGGCTTTTCGGGTTGGCCGGAGCGGGTCACGTGAATGGTGTGACGTCGCCGTGTCGTCTGCTGCATGATGCCGCTCAGGCAATTTTAAAAAAAAAGTTTCGTCCTTGTATCATTATCGCATATTATTCTAAAATGTTTCATTATTATGTCAAAAATGATTTCCATTCTGCACATCCCCACAAAACTGAAGAAACAACGATTTTCTCACGTTCTCCATGCATTTCTGACCGCAGTTGGAACCTCCTGGCGTTCGCCGCTAGTCGCCGAGAGGCGGCGTTCTAGATTGCGCTACTCTGCTCCGAAGGAGCTATATAGTGCTCTAGGTTCTGCAGATGGGGAGCGCATTAGAAACACAAATAAGTCTAAAGTAAAAGAGTGCATTAATTAATTGATAGGATATTAAAAACAAAACGTGAAATGGAGTTTACAGGGATAAGGGGCAAGCGACATTTGAAAAGACACTGACAACCACTTATTTTTTACAGCGGATCTGTTAAGGGCTAGTTTCCCCAGGATCGTGTCCCCTGCAAAGAAATGAAGACACCGAACTCTGGACACCTACCGCCATCTATGAGCGACGCTCATAGATGGCGGTAGGTTTCCACTCTGGCTTGCCGACTTGCGGCCGGCCATCTCCGCTGGTCTTCCTTCTTCACCAGAGTGAAAAAGCTGAAAGATTTTTTTCTTTTTTTTTTCGATCAACGTATTTATTTTTCTGTCTATTTTTGGTATCGAGTGTGTGCCTTCGATGACCCCGACTAGCATTTGATGGTTGTGTCCACTGATATAGGCCTCCTGCGCTGGAGCTTTGAACAAACTGTAGCGCCCTCATTTCGGGTAGTACAAGCTCACCTGCTTGAGCCTCGCACTACTTATGGCACGTTGGTTGAGCTTTTTTAAATTCTGTGTGGTGCTGAAGAACGAAAAAACACCTTTGGACGCCAGGAATCGGCCAGACTCAACGCCGCAATACAATCGAAATTGCCAAATTCATGACATCACCGCTAGGGCACGCTTTTCTTATCGCTGGGTGGTGACGTCTGAACACCTGTGTCGCGACGCTTCCATTTTGTTTTCTTTTTCATGTCTACTTTGGAACGCGGGAAACGGCATCTCTTGGTTCACGCTCAGCTTTGACGGCGTTCGAATTTTTGTTTCTTTGTATTTTCATCGTGATCTCGCGCTCCGCACCAGAGCAGGCACGCTTCTGCATGCGTGACAGTTTGAAACGCTAAAATTTGTACTACCCAAAACAAGTCCTAACAAGTCCCTTTTCGCAGCACCCCCTGGGCAACGCAGTGGGTCTATAGGGGGCTGGATGGCGCTTAGCTGCTCACCGCTCTAAAGCCCCTCTATCCTGGGAAAAGTGGCACCATTCATTGTTGTGGAAATTCTCGAGACACGTGCCACGCGCCACTTCTGGGAAGAACATGGTGTCTGAAATCTAGCTCAGTGCTGCGCTGTGTCGCCATGATCTTCCCAAGGGCTAAACGTTGCACGTGCCTCGTGCGTCGACGCACATTGCGCTACTTTTAAAACATGAAGGGGCTTTACACCGCTCACCAAGCCTGGCTAGAGTGTACTAGAATGGACGAGTGGGGCCACCCGAGTGCTATTTCTGCACCTCCGCATGTGGAAAAAAATGGCTAATCCAAGCCACTTCGCTCATAGCGCCGTCGGGCGCTACGAGCAAAGTGGTTCGGAATAGCCGTTTTTTATGAAAAACATGTTGTATTCCAACGCCAAGCTAGACCGGCACACTGGTCAAGGTCACAGCAACAATGCAACGCCAGGCTATAAATTTTATGCAACCTAGATGTCAGTCTTCACGTCAATACATAATGTTGCCGCGACCTGGCTTGTCGTCACAATGCCATGCGACATCACGACAACGCCTTGACGTAAATGTCCTCATCGACGTTGACAACGCGCATTATATGACATCAAGACTGCGTTCTGATGTCATAGTGTGTTGACAATGACATCAATGTCAACGTTGACATTGTTGACGTCACGCAATGTCATAAAGACGCTTGGTGTCAGGTCGTCGATGTCGTTGTCGACATGAAGCAACTCGACGTCCCGATAACTTTACGACGTCACCGTTGACAACAACATTACACGACGTCAAGACTTCGTCGTGAAGGCGTGTCGACGTTGATGTTGGCGAAGGCGACGATGTTACACGCCGTCAAGGCTTAGTCGTGACATTGGCGTTGGCGACGACGTTAATGTGACGTCATTGCAACGTTCAACGTTACGTGGGTCGTCGACGCCAACATTGGCATCAACACCTATTGATAATGTCAATGTCGTCCTAGACGCGGTGCAATGTCATGACCGCGTTACAACGGTGACTTGATGTCGCGTAACGGCGTCGTCCTCAATGCGACACAATGTCACGACCGCGTTACAACGGCGACTTGATGTCGCGAAATGGCGTCGTCTTCAACGCGATGCAATGTCACAACCACTTTACAATGGCGATTTGATGCCGCCAAACAGCGTCATCAACGTGACGTCACGACCACATTGGCAACTTGATGTCGCGAAACAGGATCGTCCTCAACGCAACGCGATGTCACGACCGCATTACAACAGCGACTTGATGTTGCGTAACAGCGTCGTCAATGCAACACAATGTCACGACCGCGTTACAACGGCGACTTGATGTCGCGTAACGGCGTCGTGCTCAACGCGACGCAATGTCACGATCGCGTTACAATGGCAACTTGATGTCGCGAAACGGCGTCGTCCTCAACGCGATGCGATGTCGTGACCGCATTACGACGACTTGCTCTCACAAAACGTTGTCATCTTCAACACAGTGCAACGGAATGACCGCGTTACAACGGCAACTTGATATCACATCATGGCATCGTCCTCAACACGACGTGATGTCACGACCGCATTACAACTACTTGATGTCGCAAAATGGCGTCGTCATCAACGCGACGCATTGTCACCACCGCGTTACAACGGCGACTTGATGTCGGGAATTGGTGTCGTCTTCAACGCAACGCGATGTCACGACGGCCTTACGACAGCATCTTGGCGTCGGGAATGTCGTAGTCGACGATGACGTCGGCGTGACGTGTTTTGAAATTACCTCAGACGCCAAAATCATAAAAAATACAATATAGCTCCTATTGAGCTATTAGGGACTATATTGTCCATATGACCTTGAACTGTGTCATCGCTCGCTTCGATCGAAACGAAGGCGGCGCTGCAATCGAAGTGGCTCGGTTCCACTTGATCGCTTTCCACATTTTGAGGTGCAACTGAAAGCATGAGCGGAGCCTGTAGCTCGCCCCACTCAGCTCATTTCTAGTTCACTCTAGCCTGGCGCAAGTGAAGCAATCGGAAGTTCCATGCTTGTCCCGGAAATCGGATGTGCGCGGGGTTTCCTATTAATTTTTAATCCATGATTTTTTGTGTCTTTGATTGGGTTTTAATACTCCCGTTCTGGATTAAATCCCGAGAATAAGGCATTTGAACGTGGGACATATGCACACTTGGTAAACTAGAATCTCAAAATGTTCACATCGAATGGCTTCCCAGGAGACTTCTGAAGTCCGCATGCACTGTTACTCCGCAACAAGCACGCTCTCTTGGGATGACAAGAGAAAACCCAGCGCCCTGAACGGCGTTCAAATCAGCACTCGGAAAAGTTGAAAAGCCTGTCAAGCGCTCACTTCAGGGACAAGCCGCTTACTCCCGGTGGCTTCAAACCCGTCTGCTCAATACGTCATCCAGCCCCCTATAGTAGAGTTCAGTGGATGTGTCTAAAGCATAGAAAACGGCACGTTACCACGGAGAAGAGAGTGAGTGCGACTCAAACCGGCCAGTTCTCGATCGGCAGTTTTTGGGCGGAAAGAAAATGAATTTCGAGCTGCAAATTGTGTTGTGGGTAGTTGGGCTCCCACACGTCATGTACAAATAAAAACCTTGGCAATCATAAATACCGTCAGTGTCCCTGTACGAAGAAAGACAGGACAAAACATATTTTACCGAGTTTACAGTGAACTATTTCTAGAATAAATGGGTTAGAGTATCTGGAAGAACACATGTATTATGACACACTTCCTTTTCCTTTGTCTATTATCCACTCCAAACTAGCACTACACCTCTTACCTGCCTGCCTGCCCCTGCCCCCCCCCCCCCCCCCCCCCCCCCCCACTTTTCAAAGCTTCAAAGTAAATTTAAACTAAATGAAGATATGCGATCAAGGGTGAAATAGTCTATGATCACAATTCGGTCCTATACTATGTCCGCCATCTATGCTCACGCAGGCCTGCAAGGGTGCAACTTCTACCTGCAGTTCTTGCCATGCATACCCTCAGAATTCACTCTGTTGGTGTACACATGGCCAATAGTCACTGTGCTCCATGCGCTCGATTCAAGGTGCTCAAACATAGATGGCTCTCTGACGACAAGTACCCTCAAGAAACTTTGTAATGGCAACGTGCCAGAAGCGCCTGCACCCAGTGCCTGCAAAAGCTTGATGAGATAGAAGGTAGAGTAAATGGGAATGAACAACCTCATGCGGAAGTGCAGTCATAGATTTGCCCTACGTACCGGCAGCCATTCCCATTTGCGATCATAATAAAAGAGCAACACACAATTATAAAGTGCCAACAGCATTCACGCGACATGCACTGTGCAACCGAAGTAGGCTCGAGATAATTCAAACTCGGATATTTCATACTTCTGGTTAATTCAAACAAATTTCAAAGTTTTGGTTGTCCCGCAATGTGTTCAATGTATTTGCAACTTTCATGGCCTACAGGGGGCGCTCTAGTTTCTATCAAAATGGCTGTCAACTGGATGATTGTCGTAGAACAGCAGTACGAGGTTGGGTCTGCAGCGTGCAATTCTATATTTATGAAGTACGAGCGACATAAGAGCCGTAGCTCATACCTCCACGTCAGCAAGATGCAAGCAACAGGTCTATTCCGACGTCAATCATCCAGCAGCTAGGGAGCACAATTCTCACACCGCGGTACCACTAGCGCTGAAAGTTGTGCATTTATAAGCCACTTAATTCGTACGGCATTTTCAAGCAATTCATACTTTTTGTTTTTGCACATGACATTGCTACCAGCAGAAAACAGTCTCTATGGCCATAAACAGTCAAATGTTCATAAGCATACGTAGTTGGTTCAACCACAGAAGTCTTCGGAACTGCAGAACAATGCTGCCGCCCCAACCGCAAACTTCGAATGCAGCCGTTTTCACATCGTCATCTGGCAACTTTTCAAGGTCGTAGCCATAGCTGCTACTTTATCAAATACAATCTAATCTCCCATTGTCTTGTAGCCCAAGTGGTACTTGGCCAAAGCTGTGTTCGCACTTGCTCTTTTGAGGTCTCTTGTGCGGTTTGAACGGTCCACGATAGACAACATTTATGAGGGATGAATAAGTAAATAAATAATTTCATCTTGTATCACATTTAGATGCATTTCTGATAAATCAACCAAAATTTGTGGCTTCCTGGAGTTTGAAGGAGTAATGAGCCTACCCTATCATACAGTACAGCTGATAAACTTTCAGTTTAGGTTATTATCTTTATATGAAAGCTGATACCCCAATTGGAAAATTTATTTTCATTTTGGGTATTGGCCCCCAGAAACAATAGTAGCAGTTATTGTGTATATGTAAAAATAAATTCAATCGCAGAATATTATCATCAGGGGGCCCAATTCAGAATGCGAGTACAATGCAAAATTTAGGCGCTGTCCTCTTGCTTCAATGCTATGTCCACAAGTTATTGACGTTAAAGGCGAGATAGAAAATTACATGGGCTCTCTGCCAGAAACTAGTTGCTTCAGAACACTAATTGCTTCGCATCCATTGATATTGCTCGGCACAATGATCGCCCAATATTTGTTACCTTTTAAGGTGAAAGCCTTATATGTCTTATCGTTCAGTTGACCTTCAAAGTCCTTGAGCAAAAACACGCCGGCGACACAAAAGGTACCAAAACGTTTACGTGACCATTCAGGTGAATTGGAGGCAATGAAATTAAGAAGAATGACAAAGCGAATTAAGAGGAATTAGAGAAAATTAAGTGGATGACTAAGCAAATTAAGATGATGACTCAGCACATTGAGAAGGATGACTCAGCACATTAAGAGGGGTGTCTGTCTTTAACCCTTTGCAGTCAGATACTCTGACCAACTTAATGGTCATTCCGGTCAGGACCTATTTTGTACGCATGGGTAAAATTATTTCGGCGTACAAAGGCAACGTCTCACACTGAATGTAAGGACAGGAAAGTCCGGGAGATTGTTTGTGTACAAACTCCGGGACAATGTTTGTGGCGAAGCGGCTCCGCGGCCGCTGTCTCGCGCAGTGTTTTCATATTCATCACTACTTTCACTCAAATCACAGAGGTCGCCTCTCCATCATCTGATGGAGGGATATAGTCGTCCTCTTCACTGAAATCGTCGTCACTTTCAATTATATTATGCAGAGTTACATAAAACGAGCGTGGCTGTAACGTGGCTGTAACCATCGTGCCAGCGAAGTTGAAACTGGTGCGCTCCTCTATTGCGCAAAAAAAACAAAAAAACATACGACATGAAACATGTTTTTTTTTTTTGTTTTTTGAGTAGTCCTGCCCCTCTATGAGAAGAAACTTGAACCCTTTCAAGAGTGATGTGATTGAAGTGTTTTCCAAGAGATGGCGCCACCAATCCAGCAAAAAGAGCGAAGGAGCATGTTTAAAAGGACACGGAAACATGTGTCGGGCGACGCCCGACACCTGACCAGAAGCGCGTTTCTCCGATGTCGGGCCTGGTCCGCAACATGACCGCAAAGGGTTAATGCATCTGCTTTCGCCTTCAAGTCACCTTAAAAAGAACATAAAAGACCCTCTGAAAAAAAAAAAAAAAAATGGCTCCTTAAGCCGTAAAAATGTCTATGCGACGGTGAAAGTTTGAGGCAACGCTGAGGTCCTCCTCTTTAATAAGGTTGCACTGAAACGTGCATACAGAAATCCGCACAATGCGGCAGCAAAGCCACGGTTTGCATCCTTGGCACCCGCGGCCGTCCCCTGCCGCCTGTGAGTGGGGAATGCAAAGGCGCAGTCCAATGAAAACGTTTAAGGCATGCCATCAGCAGTCCCGGGCAGCCAGCCAGGCGGCGACCAGTTGGTGCGGCCTCCGCAGTGTGTCCGGGGACAGTCCCAGGGAGTTCCAGGACTGGAGCAGGCCCTGCAGGCGCTCTTCGATGGTCGGGAACGTGTTGGAGCGCGTCTGCTTCTTCGCTTGGCCTTCGGGCTGACCCTCGACACTTCCCTGCAGAGTACAAGAAAAGAAACTGCAAATGATTAATTAATCCCAAAGAGGCAGCAAATCTCAACACCACACTGACGACCCAAGCTAATATAAAAAAAAAGAGCTCGAAATTTCAAAATGATTTCTTGCAGATAACTTTTTCGACCGTGGAAGACATCGGATTATGGCCGTAAAGTGATAAATTAGCAAATTAATTACCTAAAATCCACTATTTCCTTTTTTAAATATTCACTGTAGCTAGTACGCCGCAATTGGAGATTTGTTGCCTGTCGTCAAGACCCAATTCTCGAGGGTCAAATTTAGGCCCGGATCGTTTCGCGTGGAACGACCTTACTGCGTCCCACAAACGCCCAGGTGCCAAAAGGGGCCCCGAAGCAGAGACAAACGACGCTGCAAGAACCGGTGTATCGCGCTGAAAGACGTCACAACCTTCGCAGCGCGTTGCAGAATTTCCAACAAAAAGCACGAGAAACGGGACTGTCATCGTCGTGCCCAAACTTTTGGCCGCTGAAGCTTCTGTGGACTCTCAGGCTGGAGAGAGTGACCTACAGCAGAACAGGTGCCCGCCATTTCCGTTCCTGCCCCCGCGCAATCGCCCCAATCGCGGCAGGTAACACCGCGACACTTTTACGACGCCGTCGAGTGGGAATCTAGGGACTGCGAGTGAGGACGGCGGTAAACACGCCAGTGAAAGACGCGTCCGAGGCACAATACCGTTGCCCTCCGGCCAGCGCACCTCGATACGTGCCGCCGCCTGTCGCAGCGCCTCCCTCTCGGGCTCCAGGTCCAGCGTGGCCAGAGCGCGTGCCAGGGTTGCCAGCAGCCGGCCCAGCAGCCACCGGTCGGTGGGGCTCAGGGCGGCCGGCACGTGGTTCTCCATCACGTCCACCAGCAGCCGGTACAGCTCGTCCAGACGGGGGTCCTCCCCGGTCATGGCGAAGGGGCCCTCCGCGCACCGCTCCACCACCTGCGACGCAGCGGAACAACGTCGGGCTCGTGCGTCCGGAGAGTCCGTACGAAATTTACAGCCTTCTCTCGGACACCGCCGTTACCAGATCGGTTCGGCTGCAGAACTTTCGCAAAGAGGCAAACCCACCCCCCTCCTCTCCTTGCTTGCATTCAAACGCTTCACAAAGTATGAATGTCGGCCTTCTTCCAACTGTTTTCCGACTCAACGCCACACGACTCCACTGATATACCTCCGACTAACGGAAGAGCTGACTGCAGATTGGTCTACCCACCCAATATGTAGTGCGTCAACAGTGCCAAGACACAGCATTCAGCAAGAATGCGTCTGTCGAGGTAATTTTAGCCAAAGTTTCTTCTTTTTTACGGTCGACTCTTGGTAATTCAAAGTCGCTTTATTCAAACTTTTTGTTAGTTCGAAGCAGGGGCACAGTTCAGGCAAAGACGCGTATGAGTCTATGTGGAAAAACACACGGTAATTCTATGTTTAACCCCTGGAACTGGATAATTCGAAGGATTTTTTTATGCGATCGAGAAGTTTGGTAACTTAAAGGTGCACTAAAGACATTTCTGAGATCGTCTGTTCTTGGTGGTAACTCATTCTATGAGATCTTAGCATCCCAGAAATGGAAAAACTATGCTGGCGCAACGTCTATTTTCCTACTAAAAATGTGATCGAAGGTTGTGCCACGCCCCTTTCTGAGTGGAAAAATCTGGAGCACAGAATTCAGTGGAGGTTCTGGTGGCGTAACGATGGACGCGCATCAGCCAATCGCAAGCAGTCTTTTTGAGAGGGGCTGCTTGCGATTGGCTGACGCGCGTCCGTCATCAAGCCGCCGGCACCTCCACTGAATTCTGTGCTCCAGATTTTTCCACTCAGAAAGGGGCGTGGCACAAACTTCAATCCCATTTTTAGTAGGAAAATAGACGTTGCACCAGCATAATTTTTCCATTTCTGGAATGCTAAGATCTCATAGAATGAGTTATCGCCAAGAACAGATGATCGCAGAAACGTCTTTGGCAAACCTTTAAAGGGGCACTGAAGTCAATTTTGAAAAAGGTTGTTTTTAATCTTACCGTAAAATACCGAGCAAGCACCCACTTAAACTTTGGAGATAATCACAAAAAATGAGGGATGGGCGCTTGTCCGGTCATCAATTTGACATATAAATGTACTGTGCGGATTTTCTCAGATCTTACAAATTTGGTAATGGGCGCTTAATGTGGAACGGGCGGATGTGCAGTATTCTACGGTATATTTTTTTAAACGTGTTAGTTGCCACATACACCAAGTCCTATATATCAAAACCGTCGATTCATCTCAGGGCAATAGAAAAACATGTGGACTATTTTCTCTCGCAGACTACGTTTCTTGTTCGGTGTATGGATGAATGGAACAAGCTACCGGCACGTGTTGTCAATTCCGAAGATCTCATGTCATTCGCAAGGGAACTAGAGTTTGTGTATGCACGTAATTAACACCTTTTTATTCATGGTTTTTTGTGCATATGTAATTATGACCTTTTGTTTATGTTTGCTATTTGTACCACTCCTGCCCTGGCCTTATGGCTGCCAGTAAAGATAAAAAAATAAATAAATAAATTGTGTGGACCAATGAAAGCCCTACAATACGTGCAGGTTCCGAATGATTTTATTATAACTTGTTTCGAAGAAAGTTAGTCCGATAGGTACACATTCAGATAAGACTTCTCTTTTTCTCCGCGGGCGAAGCCATCGCTTGCAACTCGCCGAGAAGTGCCCTTCGTCAACCACTTCACTTTGAAGTAAATTTTTCCAAAAAAAGGCGTGTCAATCTTTGAACACGCTATTAACGAGAAAATAAGCTACACATGGCTGTGGTTTCGAGTTTGTTGGGATGCTTAGAGCGTCTAGATTGAGTTGTCACCACAAAAGGACGATCTAAGAATCAACTTCAATGCCCCTTTAAAGGGGCCCTCAATCATATTTAAGCGTCTATCGTTTTTGCGGTTTCCACATCCCTTGGGGTTCGGGCAAGCCAGCGGGCACAATGAAAGTAACTACCCTATTTACTCACAGAATGAACGCACTTCTTTTTTACGCGAAGTAAAATTTTTGCGTCCGTATTTACTCGCATAATGAACGGACCCTTCATCCTGAAAAATCCATGTAACTTCTTATCTCTTTGTGCACAGCACACGACCCCCTAACCAAACTGGGCTGTGCAATAAAAAAAAAAAAAGAAAAAAAAAAGCTCTTTTTTGTTGTTTTTTGTTTTCTCTTAGTTCCGTGGGTTGTTTTTCTTTTTTGCTGCCTTTCGCAAGCTGTTTCCTCTGCTTAGGCGTTGCTTAGGCCAGAGCTTCTCCGCTTATCTTTGTTATCTCCTTGCGTGCGAAAGTGCCACCCCGTAACGAAACTGCGCTGTGCAAAAAAAAGAAAAAAAGCTCCTCTGTTTTTTTTTTTGTTTTTTTTCTCTTAGTTAGGTTTTTTTTTTTTTTTTTTTTTTTTTTGCCGCCTTTGGCAAGTTGTTTCGTTTGTTTAGGCAAGGGCTTCTCCGCTTCTCTTTCTTATCTCCTTGCACGAGGCGCGCGAACCCAAAGTCCAGACTGCCCTGTGCAAAAAAAAAAAAAGCTCCTCTCCATGTTTTTTTTTTTCTTGCTTCCATTGGATCTTTTTTTTATTTTTTTTTAACGCCTTTTGCAAGGCGTTTTGTTCGCCCACGCTGCCAATGCATTCGCGACCTCGCTGCACCAGGATAGAAAAGTGCGTTCATTTCGCGCGTGTAGGGGGAGGGGGTCAAAATTTTGACGTCCAAGTTGGAGGTGCGTTTAATACGCGAGTAAAAAAAAAAGTAAGAATTTTGAGAGCCGACTTGGCGGGTGCGTTCATTACGCGAGTGCGTTCATTGTGCGAGTAAATACGGTAAATATCAGTGCGTCATATTTTAACTGGACGACGCGGAAACCTCCTCCGCCTACAAGGGCGACTTGCGGTGCCGAAAGCGTGCAAAATGTGACGTCTTTGGTCTTGCTACTGGTCAGAGCCGCTAAAATCTTTTTTTAGTTGAAATACAAAATATAAGTGTCACGAACCATTTCAATTATTTATGAAAGTAGTTTTTGTTCAGTATTTTAGACCAGAAAAGAAACAAATGCAGTTTATAACGTACGGAAACAAGAAATGACCCGATGCATACCCGCCACCTAGCGGCGGAAAAAAACGGCGCATACTAGAAAGGTGTAGTGGGATGAGGCACCGACGAACGGCGAGCATAGAAAGGTCCCGGATGTACGCGGCGGCGCTGCGGTTGTATACCGGCTCGAGGATCCGACCGGTTCCGAGCGTTCCAAAGGCCTTTGGCGCAGTTTTGGCTGGCCATTTGGCCATTTGGCGGTATGGCAGCGCGAAGTGGCTCCCGTTCTGAACTGGTCTTTACCCCGTGTTTGCGGTTGTCTGTGGCTAATGAAGTGTTATGCCGAAGTAGTCTTTAATTGCGCTGCAAATGCAATGCGAGCCGCCCTGGCTGCCAGCTTCATACAGCCTATGCAACACATGCTTTAGTGGCGCCCTCTCGAGCCGTCGACACGGAGTGCAGCAGCCGTGAGCGCTCGATGAGCTCACTACCCCTCCTCTAGTTCAAGGCCACTCAAGCCAAGACCTACGACGTCATGAAGGAGGTCATTTTTTGCTTGTTTTTGTAATTTTCATTTGCCTATAACTTTTAAAATAAAGCGAAATTCGAGAAAAGAAAAGTTTCATTAAGTTACTACGTTCAGTGCGCTCAGGTTCGGTGCAAATTAAAAACCAGTCAAAAAGTTGCTGCAAGGCCCCTTTAAGAAACATGAAAAAGCCTCGCGATTATGCTGACCAGGCTTAAATTGCATCCATGTACACTCTACCCCTTTTATCTGCCGTGTGCGCAGTCAGGAAAAAAAAAAGGGAATGAGCGCGGCACAAATTAGTTGCTAGGCAGTTGAGGCAAGTAAGTTGCCAAGCCATGCCATGCCAAGCCAAGCCAAGCTGAGCCAGAATACATGGAATCATTCCCATGGAAGTTACGGAAGTGAGCATTGCGCGTATGGCCAACAAAGTTTGGCTTGAGCCATTATCCAGTCTTGTGAGATGTTTTGTCTATCGAATAAATTTATGTTGACAAACATGCCACAATCTGCAGTCTGCTTTCGGACAGTGACGTTGTGCAAGTGGTTAGGCCTAAAAACAATCACGTCGCTTTCTGTGCCGAGCGGCCGAGTGCCACTGATGTAAAAACTGCTTGCAGCACTACAGAGTACAATTTTGCATTCTCTTTGGCAAAGAAACTGCCAAAGGTGCCCTAAGAAAGGTTTAGTTTCCAGAGCATAGTTAACACTGCGCATCTCTGTTAGCAGAGGCAAGCAAAAATCAACTTCTCCCAGTGAGTACCCCAAAAAAAATATGAGTCTCTGTTAGAAGAGGTAAGCAAAAATCAGCTTGTCCCAGTGAGTACTGAATTAAAAAAAAAAAACGGTTTGGGTGTGGTCGTTTTAATTCGGAGTATGTTTAATTTGATGCAATCTGCTGTCCCTGTAATCTTCAAATTATAAAGTCAACCGTATCTTCCGATTTCACAATTTTTGTGACGCTGTATTCAGGTCCATGCAGTCTTGACTCTCTTCAGTCGTCGCATTCCTGCTTTCTCCGTGGACCTGTGCACGGTATGCTTGTGGCTGAATTGGCACCTGCTGTAAGCCACCATTTTCTGAATCAACGGTTTGAAAGTTTATCGGCATGAGCTGCGCGTGGTGCGGTATGGGCGAGAGTGGAGGTTCCCTCGAGAAACCAGGTTGGACTGCTGGCTTCATACAGCTGCAGTGATTTAGATTGAGCTCCTGAAACACTGTGACTGTGCCCGTTGTAGCTAATCATTTTACCCTCCAAGTTCGTGCAAAGGAATCCTCGAACCAAGTCGCCAAAATGCGGCAGCAGATCTTTCGATAATAATAGATTTCGGGAAGGCCAGTGCTGATAGACTGCATTACTAAAAAAGCACACTGCTGTACCAGCTCCAGAGTATGCTGTTCTAATGCAACATCTACAGGAAAGTTATATGCTGACCTTGTGTCCACTTTAATAGACCATATTCTATGTAAAACTAGCACTGTAGCACGGCTTTATTTATACTGCGTTCCAGACCAACAAGATAAAGCTGCAGACAAATATTTCTTCCTGTGAAACCTGAGGTTTTCTTATTTAAGGACAGCTCCAATTCAGGGTTTCACAGTTCTCCCCGATTTTGGTCAAATAGTCTCAGTAGTCATTTTTCGGCGTTTTTCGGTGTTTACCAAAAACACAAAACCACAGTCGCGTCCCGCGCAGTAGAAAGTTTGCGGATAGTCTTCAAACAGGCAGCCACAGAAAGCTACTGTGGTCCCCAAACGATAAAGTACAATGCCCCAGCAGAATGCATTCCTCCTTACAGAGTAAATCAAGTGACCTCCATGTCCCCCCCCCCCCCCCCCCTGCAACTAGCTTGGCCGCCTAATTAAACAAAGCAAAAAAACCACGATGAAAAAAGGCTCGAAGTACACCTAAGCACTTCTTATGAGTTGTGAATGCGAAAGCATGCACATCATTCTTCCGCTCCCTTATTTCGTCTGTGGCGTATCTGCATCGACGGCAAAACGAGCCCTCTCCTTGCTGCTTTGACCTTGGATGCCTCGTGTTACCGGCGCGCTGACGGACACGCAGCGCCATGGGGTGTCGGTCGTTGAAACTGATGTGCAGCGGCCAATGGGAGCCTTGTTCCTTGAAACTATGATGCGTACCAGCCAATGGGACCGATACCGAAATCCATCAGCTTCCCTCTGCTCCTTTAGGATCGGACAAACTACGTGCCGTTGTCTAGGCTTTTCGCGTGGTTTCATAGCTGGGAGCTGGCTTCACTTGGAGAAAGGATTTAGAGTGCCGTTTGGTGCAGGTTCAAAGCTGATGACATCGGCTCGCTCCATGAGACAGTTAATGCTTTTGCACTAATAGTCCCTGGAGAAGGGGAACAGAGGGACAAAGGACAAACACAAATCACCAAACACAGCTCGGTGACTGGTGCACGACGGAAGAAATCCGCCTGTTCCTGGTCTCCAACCAGGGACCTCCATTTCCAGTGGAGCGTTTTACCAACTGAGCTAACCAGGAGTTAGATGTCAGTAGAACAAACGGGTTTTATCAGCTGCCACCAGTCTAACAGCAACAAGGGTGAACGGCTTACATTTTAAGGTTATGATTATAATGCAATTAAATGTAAAGGTGCAAATGAGCTGGACAAGAATAACGAAAATAATCCCTGGACAAGGGGAACATGATGGACAAAAAACAAACACAAATCTCTAAACACAGCTAAACTGGAAATGGAGAGGACCCTGGTTCGATAACAGGACCAGGTGGATTTTTTCGGTCGCGCACTAGTCACCTAGCTGTGTTTGGAGATTTGTATTTCTCCTTTGTCCTTCTTGCTCCCCTTGTCCAGGGAGTATTTTCGTCATTCTTGTCCAGGTCGTTTGCACCTTTGCATTTAATTGCAATATAAAAAACTAGTCACCCATTGTTTAAGATTAAAGAAAGAATAAACATGTAGGGCAAAGACGACATAACCACAACCGCATGTTTAATCTTTCTTCAATCTTGCCTTGCACCAACATGCTCTTCGTCCATAAATAGTCGTTTAGACAGCGGAAGTTTAGTCTGCCAGAGTGTGGCCGCATTGTAACCCACTGTATATGAGAAATTTAGCCAGTGCAGTACGGCTGCTAGCCTGATGGATCAGGTGTACCACAGAGTAGTGACACATGACCGCACGCCGGTATGACGCTCATCCAGGTCGAAATGGGCGGGGGTAGGGATTGAACCCAGGATCCACAGGTTCCGCAGCGCGCGCTCCATGTGTTTTGAGCTGCAATTCGTTAACACGCTCTGCCACCAATCCCCCCATAGAAGAAAAAGAACTTGAAGAAACACGAAAGGGTAGCGAAGAGGGAAAAAAAAAGGCGAGGGGGGGGGGGGGGGGGGGGTTTGAGAACAAAAGAAACCAGAAGGCAAGGTTGGCTTGAGAGATTACCAGCGAAACTTAAGTTCAAGGAAGAGCCAAACCTAGCGGCCACCCTCGGAATCCTTGAGTGGTCGGGACTCGCGGAAAACTAGCTTCAGCGATCGAAAGAGTACCACGGTTCATCCTCCAGCCAGATACCAGCCTCAGCAAGTCAGTCTTGGTGCACATTACTTCTTTTTTTTTAAATTTCTTAGACATCCAGTTTTGCCCTTCTTCTTTTCTCTCTGGATACGAGTGTGAAAACAGCAACAATGTAAATGCATTGCTGGTAAAAAAAAATAAAAACACTTAGAAAGATATCCAAGTCCTCTGTTTCATAAACTCAAGGAACGACCCGACCGACAGACCGCCACTTCTAAGAGGAAGCCACCCCGGGGAGGGAGCACCTGCCTGGAGCAGCACTTGGGAGCGGTCGTACGAGCGGCGGATTTTGTTCTTGGGCTTGGCCATGACCCGGAGCCAGTTGGTCATTGCGGCCCCAGACCTCTCCACCACCTGGCGCTTGTCCAGGTTCTTCCATTGCTGTAGCATGAAGTAGCTGCCAAGGGGCAAAGGAGCGGGTTACGCGGGGTCCTCGTTTTTCTCAAGCAGAGAAACTGAGCCCATGCGGTCCGATTCAACCGAGCGTGCGACGACCGATCGATCGGTGTTCTTAGGTGTGGCACCTGTCATTACTATAATGTGCCAGACACTGACCACTCATGGGATGATAAGTGTAAGTTACGTCTATGGAAGCCTACGGGAGAGGAGTTGCTTCGAGGAAAAAAAGGTCTCTCAGATGCTGGTGTCTACTGCGAGACCAGTCACCACCTTGACACGTCCATTAGAGCAAAACTAGGGAAGGGCGTAACCTGTAGGCTAAGAAAGGTTGTTAACAGCTACAGTCTGTGAAAAAAAATTGCAGAGCCCTTCCACTTCACATGAAGATGGAGGACCAGCGAAGCTGTTATTTTTATGACGTCTAGGACGACCTCAAGGACAACCCCAAGGACGACTTCTAGGACGAACTCGAGGACGCCTCGAGGACAACCTCAAGGACGACCTCAAGGTCAACTTCTAGGAAGACGCCTAGAGGACGACTTCTAGGATGACCTCGAGGACTGCTTCTAGGACGACCTCAAGAATGACCTTGAGGACAATGCCTAGAGGACGACGCCTAGGGCAACCTCTCGGACGACCTCAAGGACGACTTCTAGGACGACCTCGAAGACGATGCCTAGAAATGATAACAAGGGATCAGGACCTCACTATCTAATAATGCCAAGGAAGGCTGACTCACGCTGGTTGCCCCCTCTTTTTATTTTTATTTATTCATATTTGCCACAACCAATGGGGAGTTTTCTGTCAACATTCGAGGAACACATTTTTTCCCCGATCCTAGCGCATAACAGCTTCGCTGTAAAAGGTCAATCATCAAGAAGGCAAGTACGTGGAATAACGGGTTTGCCACCAAGGTTAATGACAAACTGTAATGCGCAATGGCATGACTTAAGACGGCACACATTGCTACAGTTGAGCTGCATGTACGCAGGCTGAAGCAATGTAGTTGTAAATGTGTCCATTCTAAAATGTGCGTAAAGATGAAATATAAGGAAGTTTTCCTTTCGAACCCGGCACCCGAGCATACGTAACCTGGCCATTCTTCCGTGCACACTCAGCTGCACCTGAATGCACTCGCCATGCATTTTCTATCTACTCCCTGCCGGTCCAAGTTAGACTCAAACTTATATGTAGCCCTGCCGACAAACAAAGATACCAAAGCTACTCCTTAGTTGTGCCACCACATCCTGTTGACAATTTTACTGAGGCGAATTCTTCCACCTGTTGTATTTGAAAATGACGAGCCCATGCGATTCAAGTTCACTTTCTTTGAGGGATGCCGACATTCTGGAATTGACAATTAACTTGAGCTCAAACAACGGTGAAAATGAGCAACTGATGGTTCCAGATCACCTTCTTAGCAGTCGCAAAAGTAGCAACGACATGCTGCCGCAGGAAAGGCCGCTAAAACTAACGTGAGCATATTCCTCGGAAGCCAAAGCGGAACGAGTATCAGAGGTGGTGGTGGAGGGGAGGGCGGGGGTCTTCTGTTGTGGAAATTTTAGGTGACAAATCACATTTCCTATTATTTTGTATACACTGTGCGCATTTCTTTTCCTTGCAGTTTGCATACTGTTTGGCATGTACATGTAATACGTTCGGTTGGAATATTTCTTTCGTATTAATGTACGTATTTATTTTTGTAGATACTATGTCCATAGTACTGTTCACATGTCATATGTAAATAAGCCTTCAGCATGGCTTTAAGGCATATCTTACTCGTTTACCAGAGAAAGCACCCTTTCTACGCAAGCATCATTTCATTTAACCAAGTCTTATCTATTTAAGCTTCGGGGGAGCCGAAGCGAGACAAGACACTGTCCCACAAGCATGCTGGCAGGACAGCGTGCTTGTGGGACGCTGTCCCACCAGAAACAGAAAGAACTTGACCATGGTGTGACCATCCACACTGCAGGTAAATTCCTTGGTAGTGACTATTTTGATGTCGACTAACAAAATATATGAACAATGATTTGGACGTCTGTGATGTCACTTCTATAAAACAACAAAATAGTGGCTCTATTATTTCAACGTCACCCTTTAATGCAGCCGTTGCAGTGGTAGTGGTGGTAGCCATTTTGCGGTTTCTTTCTGTTAAGTTTCTGATGATGCTGTCGGTGTTGTGTTGATGTTTTGACGGATTCATGTGTCACGTGCCTAAGAAGTTTCGGTCCTAGTTGGCTTTGGAAATGTTTCATTCAATGTGCATGTAGGAATGGCTCCGCAGGTAATTTTTTTGGACGTAACAAGCCCAGCGGCGATGTTCTGAGCGTTCCGAGCTCGCATGTCATTTTGGCATGGGTCTCACTTAAAATTTTGAATCTACAACAAAGGCGAGCTGGATATTCCCTTGCCTTGCCTGCACGTAACGTAAGTGCATACACTACGTAACATTAGGAAATTTGGCATGCTTTTCGTGCGTCCATATTGCACGAGCGCGTCTTTGTAGTATGGCCGTACGGTCACAGTTTCGCTTTGCATCCGACTTCCGCCCTGTTTTTGACTGAGTTTCGTGAGTTCGTTGTTAAGTTCAGATTTTCTGTTCAGTTTGTGTATAACGAGAGGGTTAACTACGAAACGATCGGAATGTCAAATAAAAGGATGTGAGTGCAAACAATGCTCCCTTGATGTTTCTTGACCGGTCCGAACGAACAAAGGTTTGGCACGGCTGTACAAGATACACACATATTCCGATAAACTGCACATGTTATGACACGGCGTTCAGCTCCCCTGTCTATATAAAACACGCAAAATAGATCATAAAAAGCAGCGGTGCCACATTCTATAATGTTGGGCACAACCAAGCGAACGTTAAGTGTGGCCTGATAGCTGATGTACTTCGAGAAGTTTTTGTTGCATTCCATATCACTTAAAATGTCTTAAAAACACCAGCCGACTGCATGACATTTGTTTTCGGGAAACGTGTGTTGAACGGTCGAATTGCGACGCTGCCTGCAAGCAAGATTAGAACTTTGAGACGTCAAAGTAATGACAGAAATATCTTGACAAGGGACGTCAAAACGTTTTTGAAAATATTTTTACATCTCCCGGAAGTGGTGTCACGGACGTCAAAATAATCTGAAAATTATTTTGAAAATGGACATCGAAATAGTCACCACCAAACTCCTTTCCTCCATCTATAGTCTCGACTTCTTGTGTTGTTGGGCTAGTGGTTCAGACTGCTCGAGGTTAGGCGTTGCATAAGGCCCGCTTCAGACGGGGCAACTTTACCAGCAATTTTGAGGTTGCTGGCGGGTTGTTCCCTAGCTTTCCTTAGATCGACGCGAATTGCTGAGATCGGGTCCGGCTCGAACAAGCGAGCAACTCGGAGCAATTCGAAGACGGTTGAAGCGGCCGCAGCCAATCAGAGACGCAATATTTTCACGTGACAACCCTGTGGTGGTGATGATGACAGCTAAAGACTTAGTTCGGGTTTGAAATGGATCGTTTTCGGAAATGAACAGTTTCAGAAAAATGAATTAGTATTCTCAACGTCGTTCAAAAATATAAGGACGCGTTTTTAGCGCGTAGCTGGGCGTCTAAATAGTGAAAGAAAAATCAAATTTAATGATGATGATAACAAGTCGGAACAATTCAGTTGCTGCGTGTGAACGCGGGCGGCCCGTGTTGCTGGTCTTGCGACGTCAAGTTGCTGGGTGAGATTGCTCTGTCTGAAACGGGCCTTACTGGCATGGAAAGCCAATAAAAAAAAACATCCATACCATATCCAAGACCTAGTACCGCGACCCATACTTAGAATGACATACAATGCACTGGGGAAATTTATACTTCAATATGGAATAACAGTTTATGGGCACTGTGCCAAATATTTACAACTAAAGCTAGAATTGATTAAAAAAAGATAGGAATATTAGCTAACAAAGTAAAGAAACTGATCTCTCCGACTATGTGCATAAAGAACTAGGGATGTTACACTTCAGAGATCAAATGAAGTATGATATCATAAAACATTTTTTCAACAACAAACATAGGCTGGAAAATGTCAAAGAAAGGGCATTAAAACCAAATAAAAAATTTGCTGAACCATTTATAAGGACAAAATATGAAGAGGCCACAAGGAAATGTTACGTACTTAAGCTTTTTAATAAGTTACCGGATGAGCTACATAATATAAGATCTCCCAGAATAAAAAAATCTAGCAAAAAGATGGATAATCGAACAGGAAAAAAAAGGACCCATAAAATGTAATGCGGAGGGCAAGTTTGTCTGCTTCTTGCGCAGGGGGTAGTGGTAACGTCAGAATGCCGAGCCCTGATTGGCTGATCGCGACCCCCTATCTGAGCGTCGTCTGCTCCTTCGCAACGTCGTCTGCGTCTGTCTTACCTTTCCTGCGACTTTCGAAAGTGCAGGTCTTTACGAGCGAGCTCGACTTTGCCTTTCAGAGAGGGCCGACGAAATAACTCGAGCGGTACATTGTTTTGGTCTAACAACTAGCAGATGCACATCAAGGAGAGAAGTCAAAGCACTCACTGGCGAGGTGTCCCGAGGCGCCGAGGCTTGTTTGCTAAGAACCGAGAGTGAGGGTGGCTAGAGTCCGCAAGTTCCCTCCCAAATACTTTTTCCCTCCTTTCGTGTGCGGCGAGACTCCTCGCTCTTTAACGGCACCGGCAGGTTGGCGCGGTTGGCGCAGTTAACGTCGTCTGCTTTATGTCTGCTAGTTAAAGCGATGGCTGCTTTACCTTCCCTGCGTCTGTCGGAGATTCACTGTTTTTTCACCAGCGAGAACGCCGCCTTCGGAAAAAGATTTGTGTTTGCCCTTTGTCCCTCTTGCTCCCCTTCTCCAGGGATTATTTTTGTCATTCTTGTCCAGCTCGCTTGCACCTTTGCATTTAATTGCATTATAACAATAATTACTACTTGGTGTCAACGAGCCTACGACATAACTTCTGCGATACGTTTGACACCGCTCGGGTAGCTCGATCGATCTTGCTCGGATTCTCTTCCACAGATTAGCACAGGTTTTCAAACTTTTGCCACTTGGGTTTACGCCATACATACATACCCCAATACGCTAACTGACAACAGCCTTTTAGTTGAGCGAGAAAGTTGTGACAACAAGCAGCGATCGAGCACTTTTGGGCTATGATGTGCTCACAGTACCGATCGCACAGCCGCATTTGTTTATTTACAGTCACTATATCGGCTGTCATCCGTCTTTAGCTGATTAAACTAAACGTTTTAACATAGCGATGAACATGGTGTTTACTTCTTACCTGAGTGAGCGACCTGCCGCGGCACGCTGCTCTTGGGGCGTTGCAGCCACTGCTGTGGAAGGTCCGTCTTGGACAGTCCATTTCGAGCCGCCGGTGAAAAAGCGGTGAATAGCGGCGCTCGGTTCTTAGCAAACAAACCTCGGCGCCTAGGAACACCTCGCCAGAGGGTCCTTTGACTTTTCTCCTTGATGCGCATCTGCTAGTTGTTACACAAAAACAACGTACCGTTTGAGTTACTTCGTCTGCCCTCTCTGAAAGGCGAAGTCGAGGTCGCTCGCAAAGACCTGCACTTCCGAAAGTCGCAGGAAAGGTAAGACAGACGCAAACGACGTTGCAAAGGAGCAGAGGACGCTCAGCTAGGGGGTCGTGATCAGCCAATCAGAGCCCGGCGTTCTGACGTCACCACTACCCCCTGCGCAAGAAGCAGACGAACTTGCCCTCCGCATAGGTATAGATAATGGAGTATCCCCAAAAATGCGTAATATAAAATGTTGTCTTTCCTCTCCATTTATTAGTATAACCTTGTAAGTCGCCAATTCTAGTATCTTTTACGGCATGTAAACACTAAATCAATATTATTGGACATGTTTTAAATATATACTCTTCAAGTAAGAAGAAATTATATTAGCTGTAAAAGGAGGTGGAACTGCAGTAATTTACACTTATATTGGTGTGCTCTGTTGTTCTTAGTTATCTGCGCAATAAAAAGCAGAGGATCCTGTCGTGTCCCACGCACAGGCCATTATTGGCTTATGTGGGCTTTAAGCGCGATCCAAACCAACGCTTCTTTTTGCGGCTGTAGGTCGTGCGGCTGGGGATGTGACGCATTTCCTGATGTTTTTGCTGTTTCCGGGCGCGCTTTCTGAGTCAGAACCGTGCGCTTTGGTTTGGACGGGCCAGCTTCGGGCGAGCGCGCACGCGCGCAACAGACTGGCCGGCCAGGCCAGTCTGTCGCAGCCAGAAGGCAGCGAGAGAGAGAGAGAGATCGCGTTGTTATGTTGGAAGAGAATAAAAGTGGGGGGAGGAGAGGGCCAATTGTGGATGCGCACTGGGCGCTTTTGTCACTTGCTCTGAGAAGGCGGCGAAGAAACGCGGAGCCGGAACTAGCTTGCCCTCCACCGATTGGCCGGGACACAGGAGCGCCCTATACGTCACCGCGCGTTTTTGTGCGCATTGAGAAAGAAGTTGAAATCAACCAACTTTTTTGTGCGCGCCCGGAAGGAGCGAAGAAGTGGCGCAACGTCACGAAAATACGTCACATCCGCAGCCGCACGACCTACAGGCGCAAAAAGAAGCGTTGGTTTGAATCGCGCTTTATATAGTATTATTTACAAAGGAAGTAGATAAAGATGGTTTTTGTATTGCGTTGTACGGTATTGTACATTCAGGCCGCCAGAAAAATGACCTGGCTGTCCATGGGTTCAGGTTAAGATTTGGACGAACTCTTTCACTACTCAAAATGGAGATTAAAAAGTAAAAAATGAAAGATAAGGACAATGAGGAACAACTTAGATGAGATAAATGCGAAGAAGACTTTCTTCGTCGTCCTGATCTTTTTTGTGTGCGGTTTTACTGTGAATTAGTTAGCCTGGGACAAGCAACTTAATTCAATGATTTTACCTTTCTTTTGTGTTCTCCCTCATACATGAAGCTGCGTGCACAAGTAAGTTGGGGAATGTTGAACCCTGAACATGTTTCACCAAACCAGGGAGCACTAAAGACGCGGTTTTACGGTTTCACCGCAGAAAACACCCCTGACCAGGCAGAAAATGCTCGCTGTGCTCGCACGTCATCCCGAGCCGTCTGCCCAACCAATGTTGCCAGACTGGCTTACCTGACTGCTGACGCCGACTTTGTGCCCACTGCCTTGGCCAGTTTCTGCGCGTCGCTGCTGCCGTGCTTCTTCAGGGCACCCAGGAGCCTTCTTCGTTCCCTGCAAGACGGGACACACGAGCGAAATGAATCGTTGAAAGTGCAACACTGTCAACATGACTTTGCAAACCGAGTCATTTAAGAAAGAACTAGAGCTTATCCCTTCGCCGGTCATCGCCGGGGGTGTACGGCGGTGATTACACACTTGAAAGTGCCCGCCTAAACACAAAACTGCCTGCACCGCGGGAGGTGTCACTATTCGTTACGCCTTTGGCAAACTATGAACGTCATGTTCGCGCGGGGTTTCGCATTGCTGGGCTATTTATACATTTCAAATTAGACGCTCGGCGCACGTTATGCTAACTTCACATACCTGGCCGTGCCGCACTGGCGGTAGTGCCAATGGGACTTTCTGGAATTAGATTGAGGGGTTGAGAGCTCGTCATCTGAAGGAGATGCTATTTAAAGTACCTCCGTTGGGAACCTAAAGCCGCTGAAATGTCGCAGAAACGGACACACGAAAATGAAACCGAATAAAAAAAAAGTAACTTTTCACCTTCAATATTTCTTTTTATACTTTGAAATCTATACAGCTTGCATGCACTGTGTGTGCTCCGGCTAGATAATTCAGAAAAAAAAACAAAAAAAAAATGTGCACTGACCCATTCTTTATCTATTACTTTGGAAAGAAAACCAAACCACTGGGAAACATCTTTTAGGAAAAAGAAAAACTTGACCGTCAAAGGGTGTAAGGTCAACTCCGGCTCATTTTCAATATTAAAGAAAACAATAGAGTTCTTTTTAGTAGTGCCTAGAAAATTGCACTTCAAATATTTCAATCAAATTCCACCTCAATGTCAATGAAACTGGCAAATAAAGTTTGAAGTGCAAAATTACCAATATCTGCTAATTAGCGGGAAAGGCGCGGTGTAGCCAACAGAACAGTCAATACCACCGTGCCGGCGAGCCAACCATGTGCTACCTATGTCATGTTCAGGAAGATTTGTTCTGCTTGTTTTGCATTTTTTCAAGCAAAGCCTACAGGCTGCACTAGCAGCACGCTCATCGTTAGCCACGTGATTCGCGTAACGTGCATATCACGTGATTCGCCGGAAGCGTCCAACATGTGCAAGAGAGCCAGTTTGCGACGTTGAGCACGGCATACTCCCACAAACCCGTCTTGATATATATATGTGTGGTTTATTGAACTTTACTTTTTTTACTAATGCTTTCAAAACTAGCCCTTGGGAAAACTTGCTTTGTTTTGCGCTAAAACACAAGATAGTGCGATTAACCCCCCCCCCCCCCCCTCCTGGGGGGAGGAGCACTGGCTCTGGGGCTCCTCTTTGGAGAGGGGCACATAGGGGGGTGGTTCTCCTGGCCTTCCCTGTTGGTGGAGGGGAGCCTCTGGAACGGAGTGGGCCACCGTTCGACGAGGCTGCCTCTTTAAGGGGAAGGCTGACATAAAGAATGGTGTCCTCTCGAGTCTTCCCAAGGTGGGAGGGGCACTCGCACTGGGGCAGCCTCTGCGTAGGAGCCAAGAGATAGAAAACTAATCACTGGCGGCGGGGCTGCTTGGTTCATGGTCGCCACGCAGTGACCGTCGGACCCACTGTGATGCAAGCTTATGACCTAGTAGCGGGGTCGGACAGGGGTCGAGCACTGGAGGAAGGGATCTTCCTCGCTGGTTTTCCCCGGGTTGTTCCTTTGGCCAATCCCAATTTTTTTTCCCTTCCCAATTTGGCTTTACTGTGAAATTCAGATTTCATCTCAGGATCCAATTAATTTTATTTGGATTGGCTTTAAGTCTGCAGTGCCTTACGGTGGAGAGGACAGAGGAATATTATTTTTATTTCTTCTTCTCTGGCCTCAGATCAAATCTGTACCAATGTAGTCAACAGCACTCACCACCGAATTTGCTCTTCCTGGCAAGGACAAGCCCAACAAACTTATTCGTAACAAGCAAACAGCATCTTATCTTACGGGAGTGCTATCCTGGCAACAGTCAACGGATTGCTCCGTGACATAGTGCTCAGTGGAACAGTCAGTGCGGGGAAGGCCTCGAGGCAATTTTTGCGTGCGAGGCGATCTCTGCTTTTCACCCCATTCAGTAGAATAATAAGATGCTTACTGATTGAATCGTCCAATCACCGACTGTTCTGACAGTTACCTATGCATCTTCAAGCAAGAAGCTGGCAATCCATATAGATTGGACGGCCGACAAAATTGCTGTGTCCACACGGATCATCCATGGATAGCACTCCAGCAAGATAAGAGGTTGTTGATGTGTTCAGAGTAAGTCTGGTGAGCACTGTACATAATGTAAACAAACGGCGCCACCCAGGAGACAGCCTCGGCTCCCCAACATTCCTGCGTGGAGCTCTGCTTGGTGTCTGGTCCCGGTCAAGCACCAGTCCCCTCAAGCAAAGATGCTGAATCTGTGCGGTCCGAAGCAGCTGAGTGTGCGACGAACGAAAGATTGTGGTTCTTAGGCATAGCAGCAATTAAGGCTATATTAATGTGCCAAGCACCAATTACCATATTTCTTGGATTGTAGTCCATGGACTATACAGGTCTAAAAGTAAAACTTTTATGTAGAATCTGGTGTGAAATGCAAAATCAAAGTCTCATTCACTTTTTCACTTGAATTCATGCGTAGGAAACAAGGAATGTTGAACTTGCAAGGCCCCAATGGCGTAGCCAAGAATTTCCTTTTGTGTGTGTTTGGGGGGGGGGGGGAGGTTAATTTTTTTATGTAGTAGTCGATGTACTGTACAATTCATGGGTACGGACATGGCCGTCCCCAACTCCCCAGCTGGACAACTCGGTAGTCATTGAATATTTGTCTTTCACTAAAAAAATAAAAAAGTGATATTTTTTTGGGGGGGAAGGGGGGGGGGGGGGGGGGGGAGTTGACTTTCTAATCCACTCCCCTGCCTACGTCACTGCAAGGCCTTGCCTGACTGTCGTCCATCCGGCGTGTTACCTTTCTCCTTCTTGACAAAGATGACGGAAAATGTAGAAGACTTTGAATGCATGTTTTATATGTGTCCTGCTGCAGGGATGCATGCCTTCTGCAGCAGATTGAGCAGAAAGCTGCCAATGTGCTTTACGCCCGGAACCTTCCGGTCCCCTGTTTCTGGCAAAGGGACATCTCAACGAGGCAACTCTGTAGAACAAAAAGACATACTAACCCCACGGCGATTATTTAAAGGGGTGGTGCAACGATTTTATGATTAAAAGAATTTGCATCTCGTCATTTTTACGTTGTTTATCGTGTCCCAGAGGATAGAGAAAACACTTCTTTCATTAAAAATGTCGCGATTCCGCTGCATAATCGTAAAGCAAAAGTCGAGCTTTTTCCCCCACCTGCAGCCCCAAGTGGCAGCCGAAGGAACTACCGCGGAAAGATTACGTGACCTCGCTCGGCTCTAAGCTGCAGCATAGCGGCCGCTAATGTACGCAGAGAGAGGGAGGGGAAGCGTCCTCCGAGATAGCACACGGGAAGCTACACGGCACTCCGAATGACGTCACTGGGAGTGCGACCAGGTGTGACCCTGAAGACTGGGAGTGAGTTGAGGGGTGCCCGAAATACCAATCTTTATCTTTTTTTTACGCAAAAACTAGGACACGCAGGCGAAATCGGTTTTCTGTTCTGTACTTCAGAAGTGTCAGGGGGCAACTTCCAGAAATTTTTGACCGAAGTCCGAAAATCGTTGCACCGCCCCTTTAAGTACAGCCCCACGCAAGAACAAGTGCATTGGCCAACTGGAGCTTCTGTTTGCGAGAACTGAGTGCCATGCAGGCTCGTGCCTTGCACATGCAGCACAGCTATGGCGGTCGTTGCCAAAAAGAATAACCAACATGCCCATTGGTAACCGTCCCGAAGGTTCTGCAACCTCGAAGCGAGGCTGCCACACACCTACGATCAGCTTAGACTCATCCTTTGTGATACCTCGCTGCAACTCACCACTGCCCCCGACCTTCATTATATCTTTCTGTATATTATCATTCACCCCCTAGACAGGCCTCACAGGCATTTATTGTATGAGCTGCATGCCTTTCTATGCCACCTGCACTTACGACCGCATTTGCTCTTTTTGGCAAGAACAAGCAGGAATGACCACCAGCATGCTGCGATGACGTCACAGGCAAGCCACATGATACAGAAGCCACGCGCATGTGGATAATTTCCGGCTTCTTTTAGCCTCATAAATTGGAGACAAGGTGTCCTTGATTTAAACATCTGTAGCTTCGACCCCTGCAGCCTACGTCAGTGTTTGATGATGTATGATGTGAAGATTGACTGATTTACACTGAATCTTTAAGAAAGTAAGGAGGACGGCTCGAGTGCATGAGAAAGATGAACGAGCAACCGCCCATTTTAAGTTCAGGCAAGCATTCGACGCTGCCTGCGGTTGTGTCAAAAACAATTCGTTGGCGATTTGGTCAGCGCTTGACAGCAAAGAAGCTTGCTCATTATCGGTAGATGACGGAAGCCTTCTGAGCACAGAGAAAGGAGTCTGAACAAGACCAGAAAGGAGCCCGAACTTTCGCTCGGGCTTCGCGCATTTTCTGGTAGGGGCACTGCCGGTTTTGGGGCCTTCGCACAGGCGCGATAGCGCGGCTTTGAAAGCGTGTGCGCAAATAAGGATCCTTCCTCGAGCCCCCACTCATGTTGTGCATCTCACGGCGTCTGCCAGAAATGCGAGCGAACCTTCGACACACTTGTTCAATGGCAAGGCAGCGCCCTTCAGACACCCCTCATCTTACACCGTGCTCCCGCATTCACCAAATGCCTCGGGTGGCAGCGACACAGGAGTGAAACAAGGGGTTGCTGTCAGGGAACAAGGTTTGTTATGAAGTCACTCACGCCAACGTCCACGGTGCGCCCCGTTCGTCGCTCACATCCTCGGCCTTTCGTTTGAAGCCACGGGAGCTCCTTTCCCGCGTGGCAGCATCCCTGCCTTTGCTCGCCATTGAGGATTATGTGCGGTGTCTCAGCAGCTCAGCTGGATCAACTCAAGAACTCTGCTTGTTGCGGGATGTCCCCCGCTCGTGGTCCTAGTCCTACTCCTGCTTTCCACGCCGCTCCCGCTAGTTTGCGTGCTTGCGTCCCGCTTCTTGACGCGACACGCTAGCTAAAAAATGGATGAATGTTCACTCTAGGAATTCGGCGGTAGCTTCGCAGGAACCTGCTTGCCTGCTTCGGAATAACGAGAGGAGCAGAGGCGCAGAGATCCGCAGTCCCCGCCACAGTTTATCATAGTAGTCCCCGGGTCCCCGGCCCCGCTGTTTCAACCGGCAGCGGCGGCGGCGCCAATGTCGGCGGTGCGGCGACGCATATTCATCGGCGGCGGCGTTGTGCGGCCATTTTGCGTCGGCGGCGTCAGATTAGCGCGTAATTCAAAACCGCAGGGGCGTCTGCGCTTACTACTTCAGAGAGTTTTCGTGAGATCCGGCCAACTCGTCCACGGCCAATTCGTCCAGTAGGCCAATTCGTAATAGGAAAACTTGTCGTAAGGGGCAATCTGTCGAAGGGCGACTCGTTGAATGGGTTGAATGACGGTCCGAGGTAAACGTTCGTGATTTCTTCTTATCAATGGACCTAAATTATTATTTGTGCTTGGACCAGGCGCAACGTTCTTGTTACGTTATAATATTGAAAGAAGCGTCTACAAGAGGGCGAAAATTAGGGTGACCAACTTCCTGCTAGCAAAATGCGGGACACGCGGGGCAGGGGTGAGGGGTGGGGGGGATTTGTGAACACGAATTGAGGTTCTGTTAACACATTTATTATCCTGTGCTGTTTATACACCTGCAAATTGTATTGCATCAAATAAGCTAAAATAATTTTCGCTCAGTGATATACTTTTATGACAAATATGTTATTAAACGCGTCGAAGTTGAAAACATGAAAAATCAACTGCAGCAGAACTCAGTGCATCAGAAGAAGTTAAGATACAGTAGATTCTTTTTTTTAGTTATTGTTCCCCGTCGAAGCTCACTTTTATCAACGTGGTCCTACACACATTTTTAACATTATGTTCTTTTTCAACCATTGTGAGTTGCAGGCTTTTTGCCGTGTGTAACTGGCTTCACAAAAAAAAAAAAAAAAAAAAAAAAAAAACTTTACAGCAATTTTTTTCCATTGACACAACGATGTGAAATTAATTACAATAATTTATATTTAAACGTTTGGCGAGCAAATTTCTCTTATAATATTTTGCCACCAAGAGGAGAGGCACAACGGCGCGTGCGCGTCGGGTCTCCTGTAAGAACGACGGTCGCCTCCCGCAATGCTTGGATAGAAAATGTCGTACCATTGTGATTCACACGATTACCAGTAACCTCCGCGCTTCCCCGTGCCCCGTTGTTCCGCAGCACCATGAGGTGCAAAGTGAATTTTACGACAGTGTGAAATGCGGGACATTTTGAAGATTTTGGGATTTCTCGCGGGCCGCGGGACGCGAGCCCTCAATTCTGGACAGTCCCGCGAATCGCGGTACGGGTGGTCACCCTTCCCCGCTTGATCGCTGCAGCGCGAGCGAATTCCGGACGGCGTCTTGCATGTCGAAAAATCACGTTTTCGGAGCGTTGCGGACGCTGGCGGCAGGGTTCAGAAGACACGTTTTCTATTCGTTCGTCGTCATTCGCCAAAGTTCTTTAAAACCCTGTGTAAGCCGTGAGACCTGTCGTTGAAAAGACGTGGAAATTTTTACGGAAGCGCAGTGCCGCAGGAAAAAGGCACAACTCGTTGCAAGTTTCTCCGGTCTCGCGCGACATGATCAAAGCTTCCTTGGCACCCCGAAGCGCTGCGTCTCGGTGCCTTTGCACGCTTGGATACCGATCAAGAATCGACACAGTGTGGATGTGCTTTGCGAGTGCAATGTGCGTCAAGCCGTATTTGCCTCTGAAGCAGCGTTTTACTTTACTCTGACGACTGTACTTGTAACTTAATTTTGTGGTACTAGTGATCCAGAAACGAGCTTGATCCAGCATCCAGTGGTGACGGAAGGTGGGGGGAAGGTACGTCTTCTTTTCGTCGTTAGACAGTTTACAGAATACCGCGCACAACGGCTCCTCATTACTGACCAGTGCTGGCCCATTATCAACCTACTTTATTCACCTTGATGTTTGAGCGCGGCTCGCCTATTTGTTATTGGTCAACAGATTGCACACATGGGCCGCGCTTCAAAAATTCTCATTCTCGCCGTCTTGTAGTTTTGCCTTCGAAAACACTCCTTGCTCCACAGCGTTGCTCTAATTTTGTGATGCCATGTTATCCATTAGAGTAGATTTGGAACATAGCCATGGTTAATAGTGCATAAGAGCAACCGTACAGATTGTTTTTCACCCTTTATTGATAGCAGCTCGCCGGAACAGCTGGACGATCCAGAACTCCGTGGCCGATATATGATGCAAAAACATCTACGCGCGACACACCTTTAAAACTTTGCCGCGGCGCCGATTCTTGATCGGTATCCTAGCATGGGAAGGCATAGAGACGCAGCGCTTTGGTGTGCCATTGAAGCTCTGATCACGCCGCGAGACCAGCGAAACTTGCGTTCGACGAGCTGTGCCTCCTCCCCTGCGGC